>NW_017307841.1:159715-176284 GCF_000935625.1 Nanorana parkeri
TAGGGATTGGCTCAAATGTAAATTTGGACAAAGGGTCTGTTGATGAGCTGACTGTTGGAAATACAAAATCACATGCTATTATGCACTGATTGTAGTACTGGCATTCTGATGTACTGTTATGTCTTTTGAGCTGCAGATGGCGCTGTAGTGCAAGTCTAGCTCATGCTAGTTTACTATATGCATGCTTATATATATGATGTACATAGGAAGTTCTATCTGTGTGTATGTTTCCTTCTCTATGCTATATAATGCTGTATTCTGATGTAATATCCTTATAAGCAAGTTAAACTTAATTCAGCATTCCTCAAGATCTCAGTGCTTCATCTAAACACATAACCAACACTGACTTCCAATGCATTTCGAGGGTTATGCACTAATTCTAATTATTAAGGCTTAGTATTATTGTGCATATGGAATCTGGACTCGTGGTTACACCTAAATTTTAATTATTCAGACACTGTGCACCTCAGACACTTACGCACCTAATAAGACACCTTTTTGTGACAAATAAAAATGTATATCTGGACCAATCCCTATGGACGGTCTCATCCTTTTACTCCATTTAAGCTGAATATCCCATGGGCACTTATGGGACTCCACCGAGTAATAGAGAGCTGCTACATCTATGCAATCATTTGATTTATTCAGAACGTCCTCCAAGCTTAGAGTCCAGCACTCCAACATCTCCTCTAGTCAGCATATTCCTTCTCGACACATATGCAGAGTGTAATTGGCTCTGTGTAATGACCCTCCCTCTTTCTGCCTAAATGTTGTGCAAAGGGTTACTAAATATGTTAGGAGTACATTCCAAAAATGCCTTTCTTTTTTATTGCATTAAATGACATTGTTTTATTTTAATAGCTTCCTACAATTGTGCTTTATTGTATTTGTTAGATAAGCTACGCTTATAAATAACAGACCCCTAACATGCTATATAGTCAGGCATGTGACAGCACTTTTTCCTATTACAGGAAATTACAGCTACCTGTGTTGTTGGTTAATAAATCAGCCTTAAACATATGTTTATCCAATGAACAGGTTGGTATCACATGAAATATGGTTCATTTGGTTCTTAAAGTGGACCTTACTTATAATTTAAGGTCCACATACACTGTCTGGACACCTTACCCCTGCCTATTGCCTACAGCACCTAGGAGAGGGTGACATCACATTCCGTCCGTCCAGATCTTGGGGAATTTAGAGCAGTCCAAATCTATGAGAACATGCTCTTGCAATGAGCTGGTGTGTCTTTTCATGAGATTTGGGGGGTGATTTACTAACCTGAACACACGCACGCACTAGGTGTGTGTGATTTTTACACAGCAAAACGTATTTATCAACCAAAAAGTCTCTAAAAGCATATTTCCACGAATGCCATATATGGAACAATCATGCACATGATGCATATATAATGCTGCTTCACAGTTTAGACAAAAATGGTTAGCTCATGCATTTACATTCCTGCATTCATCAACGCAAGCAACACAACATAGAGCTAATTTACACAACATCACCTTGCAAATTCATGCAGGGCTTAGCACAACACACCTGCTGGGTGTGTACACACTACAAAGGTGTTTAGATTCCACCCATAGATCATGCTGGGAGGGAACACACTACAGAGGTGTATACATGTTCGTGGCGTGTTTATAAGCTTAGTAAATCAACCCCTTGGGCTTTACTGAATTTTCCTGGAAGGATTGTGATCCCATGGCCAACACTACAAATGATGGATGTTAAGCTGAGTAGAAAATGTAAAGCTTTTTCCTCACAGGCTTTGTTTGGACCTACTTATAAGCAGGAGGAGGCAGCTCAGCCAGTATAAGTGGATCTTGCATTAGACTGGGAGGGATGCTTTAAATTACCTCTTTTATTGTCATGGTCAATATCTGCAGTGGGTGAATGTCTATATCAATCAGGCTAAAACTGGAAATCAATCAGCCAATTCTGAGTAGTGTAGGCTAGTCTAGTCTTCTGTGTTCAGAAGACTCAGAGACCTGGATTCTGAATTCTTCCCTGCCTAGAAGATTGAAGATTATGTCATTGGCAATGGTTATCACTAATGATAAGGGAATTGGTTTACCTGAACATACAAATGTTTAACAAAGACTGACAATTTGTTTTACTTGGCAAGCTGATCTACTCAGAAAATCAGTAAAAGAGTACTGCCGACCCTTACCAGATTAGTTCTTTGGTAAGTCTGTGCTTCAGTAGGTCCCCTTGTCAGTCCTGGTTACTAGAGTTTAATAAGTGACTGAAATACAGTTCACAGTTAGCTGGTGATCCTTGAAGCAGCAGATTTGGATTTGCTAGATCAATGTAGGAGAGAATAGACTTGTAAGCTGCAGAAAAATTCGGTTCAGTATGGATTTTTCATTATTTTGGTATTCAAGTCCAAAATTCAATTTGGTTAGGGGTTTTGGATTCGGATGGAATCTGAATTTTCATTTGTTTCGGATGAGTTTACGAATGAATATTCATCGTGACTACCACAGAAAACCATATACAGACATTAATTCTAAAGCTGAAGCTCCTAGACCCGAATGGCATTTGGGAGTCTGAATTTCCAAATACCATTTGGGAGCTCCAGAAAGCATTACGGGCCTGGGAGCCATATACATACATAGTATTAAAGCTGAGGCTTCCAGACTCGAGTTGCATTCAGGAGCTCCTGAATGCTACTCAGGAATTCGGACTCCATTCTGGTCTTGGAGCATCAGCTTTAGTATTATGTATATATAATTAGTATTCTGTATTACAAACAAATATTAGCTGTGGTGACATTGGGAGTCATATCTACATACAACTAAAGCTGCGGCTAGCAGACCCGAATGGCATTGCGATTTAGAAATTTGGATGCAATAAACCGAAAAACACATCTGATTGGCCAGAAAAGTCACATGTCTGATTCAATTTCATTTTTAAATGAAATTCAGACGGGATCCAATATTCTGTAAAGGGAAATTTGGATTTGGACACATTCAGAAGCATTGGGATTCAGAAATTTGCATGTGTCCGAATGTCTGAATTTTGGAAAATTCGAAACGCAACGAATCGCACATGTCTAGGAGAGAATCCATGACTATTGGCTGATCATGACTACCGAAGGATAGGTTGATGGTGGTTAAATCTTTGATTTTATATTTATGGAAGTCTTCCTAAGATGACTGTGCTGCAAATCAAACTCAAAGTCCACAGTAAAATTTTGTAATAAACAAATGGGGTAGTCGATAGTCATTAGGTATTGATTTCCCTGGTAGCCGTTGATGAAAAAAAAATAGAACTTGGCTTTCACTGCCAACAGGGAGCTGAGCAATGGCTGCATTAATATCCCAAACGAAATACCCATTAACTCATGCAGAACACGTCTCCGCAGTTGAATGGAATCCAGCAAGTAACAGCTTATAATTTAATTTTGATATGTGGAACCGAGATAAATCTTATGAATTTGGCAGCTGAACTATCATCACAGTTATCTCAATCAATGAGTCAACAAGAGTATTTGTCTTTCTCTAAAATGACAACGGCTGCAGGGTTAGGCAAGTCCCTAATGCCTCTGTCCATTTTTCAAGCTCTCCTCTTGCCTGCCTCTAAAAGGGTCACCCGGCACATTTGCAGAGCTGGCGTGTGCAGTAAATCAGGAGAGACACCACTTTGTTAAACTGCATTATGAAGAAACAACTCATTGATTTAAAGCAAGCAATATACCATTAGGTATCTTAGTCTTCTTAAAGTGGGCCTGCATTCAATCCCATAACATAAACCAAAGCTAACAGTCTTGCTTGCTGAGATGGATGAAGAAAGAATAATAGAAGGAATTATGCACTTACAATTTCTGGACAAAAATGCAGCTTCAGTCTTCATCCAGTGCTGGCCACATAATTGAAGCCCTAGGCAATTGGTTATATGATATCAGCTTCATGCTTTTCTTTTACAGCTCCTTCAATCTTCATCAATCTCTGAAGAAAGACTGCAGACAGTGGGATCTGAGCACCTCAGAGGAGGTGACCGGTCACTTCCTCCTGAGCTCTGTGACCCCAACTGGAAAGCCAATAGAAATCATCCAAATGTCCAAACCGGTGACGTGGATACCAAACAAGAACCCTCCCACTCTACTGTTAAAAAGAGAGAAGGTTTAGGACCCAGCACCCAGCACCAAAAAGGGGCTTTTTGGTGGGTTTTTTAAAATAACCCCAAAATTTGTTAGGAAGTGGGAGTAAAGAGTTTTGGCAGTACGGAGTTGCCAGAGATGAGTTTTAGGGGAAGTTTATAATTTCTATGGCTTAGTAATGTAACACTTTCCATTGTAAAGATCTGCAAAATTGTGTTCGGTGAAAGACTGATAATTTCCGTTGCAATTTTTCAGCTCGGAAGCCATGTAGCAACACGTAATTACTTTCCTTGAAGATGAATGCTGACTTCCTAGTAATTCATAAGTTTTTTATGAATATGCATGGTCTAGCCTTTCAAGAAACACGTATTAATCTATTGACACCCAGGGGAAGTATAATATATTGATTAAAATGCGGTTGAGGAGGAATTGAAAAGACTTTAAATGAAAATTCATTTAAAATTGCTTACGTAAGCCCTTTCTTTGTTACCAAATAGTTTGTTAAAGCATTAAATACATTCATGAAGTTTGATTTAAAAGTTGCTGTCTTTTTTTACACACTATCATTATTTTATTTTTTTTACTTAACTTAAGATAAAATAATAAAAAATATGAATAGGCCAGTAAAAAAATAAATAAATAAATTAGCGTTTGTTGCAAAACTCACCTTCAAGCCGTCTGGTGCAGTAATCCATTTCCACCACTAGATTTCCTCAATCTTGTGAGCTGCATGATGGGTAACATGATTCAACTCCGTTTCTCTGAGCCAGGCTGTCAATGACACACCCCCTGGGGAGGACAAAGTCCCGCTGACCAGGACTCAGAATACAAATGCACTCAACACCCACTAATATATTATTGCATGGATGTTTGGTTGCTCAGTCCAGAAGACTCCAGAAGCCAATGAAGAAGACTCTTGAAGAGCAACCAACAATTATGAAAAATATTGGAATTGAAATATATGTGTATATGAATAAGTCACAATATTTGTATAAAATATGACAGTTCATAGTCATGCTTACTATTCATACAAATGTGAAATGAGAATTTATATAGTTATTTTCCTTAAGCCATTTGCTCATTGATATTGTATGGCTAATTCATATACTGACATCTTGTGGCCATTCTGGTTATAGCGCTATGTTTTTCTCTGTTCCCTCCCATTTATGATGTATTTCCCCTTTCTTTATGTGACCAGTCATTTTCTAGTGTCATGGCTGACAGTAACATGACCACATGTTAATCTGCATTGCATGCTTGGAAAAATGACTATCTCCGACCTTCAAATACCGTCTGTTCATTCATCTGCCGTATCCTGTTGTCTGCTGTAACTAACCTGCTGCATACAATAAAGCTCTTCGTGGATGAAAAGGTATTTTGGTGAGCTCAGCTATCTTGTCCTCAGTGATTATATCTCCTTTTACAGGCCAGGCATAGAGGTCTCAACAAAGGGTTAAATCGCTAATACAACAATCGGAGTCAGAATACAGAGCAGGCAAGGTGTGGGAGGGAGGGAAAGGAGTCACCTCACTGGCTCATTCAGCTTGAGAGATTTCAACCGCAGTACTTTCTTTCTAGGTGTCCTCAGTCTGATGACCAGCATCATTCACCCCAATTACTGGTTGTTCTGGACCCGCTCCGAGCCTGTGATTGGACAGTAAAAGAAGAAGCAGCACAGTGATGAGCTCATCTCTGTCACTCGGCTTTCTCCTCCTATCAAAACACTTTTTGTCAGGGGCGTTCTGCGACCGGGAGTCACCCGGAGCGGAGACCAGGTAACAACCCACCGTGACGTCATTGCGCATGCGCCGGCAGAGAGAGGAGGGGACGTTTACCCGTCAGAATGAGGTATGCTGCCGGGTCCCCTCCTCTCTCCTGACACTGTCGGGCTCTCGGTCCATGACCGAGTGCCCGACTTTTTAGAGGGGGTGATGCCAAAATGACTGTCAGTCATTTTGGTGTCACCCCTTCAATGGTGACACCCCGGGTGCGGGCCGCACCCTCCTTGGGACGCCGCTGCTTCTTGTCAGCACATGAACTGATTGGCTACTTGTGCTGCTTCTTCCTCTCACACTCCAGCCCTGTAACACTGACAGAGGCTGACGACAGGTCAAATTAGGGTACTTACACTGCTTGTATTAAAAAAATACATTAGCTACAATTATTTGAGTCTTTTTTTCTTAGGGCTAGTTCACACCATATGCAGTTGTGATGCAGTCTGTTTATTTTGACTGCTGCAGTCAAAATACATCACAATGCTTTCCTATGGGCTTCCTTGTGCCTAATTCACATCATTGCAGTCAGTTCAACTGCAGTCAGAAAAAGTACTGCTTGTCCTACTTTAACTGCATCAAACTGCATCAAAACGCGGTGCAAACACATTGCAAACGCACCAAACGCACCAGAACGCATTGCAAATGCATAACAAAAAAAATGACTCAGATTTGAATGCCATCATCCAGGGACTTTCTGGTTGTAGTGTGGAGAGAAACAGCCAAGATGGAAGGTGTGAATGCGGTGGAATTTATCCGATATGTGCGGGACTGTCCCTTGCTGTACGACAAACATCCCCAATATAAGAATAATCGTCAGAAGATGGCCAAGTGGAGGGAGATTTGTGAAAAGTTGAACCCTGATTTTGGTGCGATGAACAGGGTACAGTAACAGCAATGTGGTGAGTCCACTAATGCTCAAACATATAAAGAAAGCATGACTGAGCTCCCAAACGAACAAAACAGGCGCAGGAAATGCTCTGACAGGAAAAGTAAGTGACCTACATGCCTAATTAGCATTTTCTAGTGCAGAACAAAAACGCATCAGAAACGCATTGCAAACGCATCAAAACGGATCGCAGTGCAACTGCGCAGACGCACGCAGTTGTGATGCAGTTTCTGGTGTGAACTAATCCTCGCCCACCGGAGTATATGATTCATGTCTAAATAAAAAACAAAATAAGACCACAGAGATAGTTATTAGTTATTACGTGCTTGCACAATCCAGCAGAGGGCAATGATCTCTGTATTCTCAATTCAGGCTTCTTCCGTAATGATGAAATGGTGATTTTGAAGAAGACATAGACAGTGACCCGGCCACTATGGAGAATCTGTTTTGTTATTACATAACTCACTATTGCCTATTGTAGCTGATTTCTGCTAATCACTGGATAATGGAGAGGCAGTTCACTTAACTACTGCAATCAGCAACTAGTTGAATCCCCATGGAGTTTAATGATAAGTGGGGGGAAAAACAGGTGGAAACCAAGCTTGTTCTAATTTCAGGCTTGTTGGGATGCGTGCGGTTGTTATGCAGGCGCAGAGAAGTTCGTGTTAAATGTCAAAATGTACTTCTGATCCAACGGAAAAGGAGGACATGGTTTTAGTTTCAAATGCTTTTAAAATTCTCAATGCGACTCTTATTAAAGTTCTTATTTTATTGCAGTAGAGTAGTTTTTATTATATAGTTCTGGATCTGACAACCTCTGCCTGTGTCCCCTGTCCTCATCATATCATGATAGTGAGGGGTGAGCACGGGATATACAGAGCAGAACATACAAAGGTGAACAATAGTTAAAAGGGTGAAGAGTTTGGAGAAGGCAGGAGAAGTGAACAATCTAAGACAACATAGCTGGACTGGAAAGTGAGCTGAGAGAATTTTTCCAAATCAGCTATTCTGGCCTAGATTGTTCACTTCTCCAAACTCATCACCCTTTTGTGAATAACCAAGTACAGTAGATCTTCATTTAAAGAGTGCCTACAGATACAGGTGATATAAAAACACAAGGTAAACTATTCTTTGTCAATCATTTACTCAAGAAAAACATCAATAGATGTAATGTTAAGTACAAACTTGGCATCAGATTCTGGTCTTGCCCCCTTTTACCAGGAATTACTTTTTGTTGGTCTTTGCATAACTGCTCACTCGGTTACATTGCACAATCTTCCATGAAAAATTATTTTAAAAGGAAAACTGCAAAAGTAATAACAATGTTGAAAGAGGTTAGCAAGCCATTTTGGTGCTACTCAATGATATTCACCAGTAGCAACCCAGATCTACGGAGAACTGCAAACCCAAGGGGATCTTTTTTTTCCTTTTCCTGCCAATTCTTAAAAAGTGTAATTTTATATACATGACTGGCCTATTGACATTTGCATCTTGTTTAAATATGCATTTTGGGCTGTGAATTCAGCACTTAAAAGCCCCTGATCGCTAAAACTTCCCCCGATGCCAAAAGTTGCTGAGCACTTTCATATAATTTCAGCCGGAGAGCGTGTTGTTATGTGGATTTATACCTGAATATATAGTTATTTTACTAGAGCAGCACTTTGAAGTCCTTAGGATCATTCCACTGGGACAGTCAGTGAATAGAGCAGCCCTCCTTTATTTGTGGGCTGTATTAGCGATGCATACACCGGATTTTTATTTTTAAACTGTAAGCTAGCAGTTTTCTTCCAAAGTGGATATAAATTCTAACTTGCTAGAAGTGCCTAGTAATGCATGTTTGTAGCATTTTACTGCTTTCGCCTGCACTGTTAAAGAAAAGATTCTGTTTTTAATGCTTAGATTCATTAATGATAGTATTTATACTTAAAAGGAGAACTATGAGGTGAGTGAAAATCACTCATACTCATAGTTCGAGCCGACATGTGACAATGAAACTGTCACACGTCGGCTCATTCAATAGATCGGGAAGTGAGTGAACACATACCGTCGTTTGCTCACTTCTTGATCATCTCCCTGCAGAGAGCCATATAGACACTAGTAATTATCCTCCTGTGACCCTTAAGAGAACTATGGGGAAAAACACTTACCCCATAGTTCTCTTTTAAAGGGTATGTCCAAGCATGATCCAAATGTACCCCAATACCTCTCTTTCCCCCCTCATGAGCTTGTCCGAGCATTCTTTTTGTATTATACTTTCATTCTGTAGTCAGAAAAAACTTATTAAGAGAAGTAAAAAAGGTAGAGGAAGAAGTGCTAGGACCAAGTGAGAATTAATGGGTGTAGTAGTGGATGGGCTGGGCAGGAGGTTTTTAAAGATGTGATGTCATCGACGAGGGAGGTGTTGCACTGGTTCCCGTGCTGGAGATGATGTTGGCAAATTCCTTTGGAACAATCTGGTTGGTTTCTGAAGGAAGTGTAGATAAGACTGATGGTCGCAGGAGGATTTGGGGTTTGCAAGGCCAGTGTCAGGGTCTTCCTGGATGGTGTCTGTGCAGCTGACAGTAGCATCTTCAACTGTGAACGGTTAGACTTATTCAATCGTCTTTGCCCCAATATACCCACCCCCTCGGAGAACGCTGTACCATTGGACTTTATCTTTTAATTTTCCACGATTTAGAAGCTAACCCCGGTCAGCAAGTGGTTACATAAAATAATAATTTTTAAAAAACGCCGACAATTTTATGACTTTTCTACAGATACAGTTGGCTGTTTGCTCAGCTGGAAATCTGGTCTCTGGTATTGTGCGACATAACTTTTACTCTTCACCATTCTAGCTTTTAAAAGGTAAGTACCCTTTGGTACTCCTGCATTCAACCTCCCCTCTCAATATGAAATTAAAAAATATAAGTGCAAAACATAAGTGACCTACATTGGCAGAGTACATGGCATTCTAGCTGAGGTACATTAAAATAAATCCTTTTCAGAAATTAGGGCGAAGGCTTTGCCTGCCATGGATTTAGACATAAAGTTCTCTTCACAAATACGTCTGACATTTCAGACTGAAAATCGCAGGCTCAGAGAATGGAAGTGGAGGAGGCGACTAGTGAATGGAAGTGGAGGGGGAACAGAGGCCAGACGGCACTAAACCCGGGAGTGCTTTATAGCGGTACAAATATTTTGGTCTAATGTTGTATAAGTTATAGATTTGGGATGCAGTAAAAGCGCAACGCTAATATAATTTTGAAAAAGTAAATCTGCTACCAATTAGTGTTATTTATAATCCGCCGTCTAATTATAACCGTACATTGCTTGTGTGGATGTTTGCAATGTTCTAAATAAAACCAGGATCCGCAAGGAGAGAAGCAGTTAATTCTGTAAGCAGCATAACAACAATAATAATAATAACATCAACAAATATTTTCCACTTCTCCCTGAAAGAAAAATAGTTTAATTAGGCACAGTGCAAAGAAACAAATATAAATGAGCAATAAAGAGGAACAATAAAGGTCATGGGATATATTGAAATTAATTTATTTGAAACATTAAGCTAAATTAATAATCGAACAATATATTTAACAAGTATAATTTGGAGGTGCGGAGGGAGTCCATCTATTGAAAGGCTAGACTCTTTTGTCTTGTTTCCTGGGTAGGTTATATGACAGCCGGCACTTAAATTGTACATCATGATAGAAAAAATGAAGTTAGATGAAGTAACCTTGGTTTGTTTAACAACAATTGATTCAAAAACATTTTAGGTGGCGGATCGTAAGGAAACGCATCTTTAATTCCAGTTATTGTTCCGCCTTCCCCCCGACACTGCATGTGCATGTTTAAAGGGTAATTCCACTTTCCCATGTGAATTTGGGAAAATGGTATTACTCCCTCCAATATGGCCCCATCCCCCGCCCCCCCCAACTATACTTACCTTTGGCCAAAAGCTCCTTCCCCTCCACTGGTGCCGGTGTACTATACCTACATAGCAGCACAGCCTTGCGCTCTATATTTTGAATTCTGATCGCAAATTGCAAGCACTCATTGGTCAGCGCGGTCACCTGACCAATGGTGACTGAGCTAACCAATGGGTGGTTGACATTTGCAAGCAAAATTCAAAATGCAGAGCGCAGGGCTGTGCTGCTATGTATACACCACAAAGCTTGGGGAAACTTCCCCTTCAAACTGCAGATTCCATTGTACAGTGGACAGCCTATTTGCCTTTAGTAACTCAACCCCATTGTGGAGCATCCAGCTAGAAGGAGGAATTGTCAGGATCTGGATCTGAACCCAGATCCTCTGCTGTATCTGGCAGTAGTTCTTCCTGCTGAGCCACCTGGAACCTTGGACAGCTCCTTGCTTGATCTCTTGTGCAATCCTCAGTCAAATCAAGGTTTCTGTTGAACCCTGAACCCCTTGCTCCTCCCCTAAAGTTCCTATTTAAGCCACACCTCCACACTTCCTGTTTACCAGATTATTGTGCTCCTCCCAATATCTTGCTTCCCTGCTCTTTCTGCTCATACTGCTAAATGTGTACCAAACCGTGGCAGTTGATTCACCAACTATGCTTATCGCCTTCTACTTCTGACCTGATACCTTTTGGCTACTGGCTTCGGCTTGATCACTGACTACACTTCTGCCTGCTCCTATACTACTACCGTCTGCTTGAGTACCGAACCCGGCCTGTTATACCACAAATTTGCCTGCTGTCTCTGCTACTGGGCTCCAAGCTTGATCCCAGATCATGACAAGAATAGTTCCTGGTGAAGAGGTTAAAAAAAGAGTGAAAATCAGTAGATATTACCTAATGTGAGGTTGAGGGTCAGGTTGTCGGGAAGAAGCTACATGGCAAGGGCTGATAGGAGTCATTTCTGAAAGATCAATGGAGAAAACAAGTTGTCCTGATCACCCAACCCTATCAGTCAGGACAGATCACCTTGAAGGGGTTCAGATAAACTGAATTTTTCAGTATTCTGTGTGAATAGGGACACAGAACAAACATATAGAGAGGTCTTCTCAAGTTTGACTGCAAACGTGAAAATATACTTTAATTTTTTATTTTTTTTTGGCTCCCATGGTTGTGGCTCCTATTTTTAAGGTGGGTTACCCCATAAGTTAAAGAAAGCAAGGCTGCCACCACCACAATTGGAAGGTATATCATATCAACCTATGGTATGGTCATTGTAGGTGGTGAGAGGTGCTTTGTACTTTAAAAATTAACTTATACTTTATGTTCTCCCCTTAGAAATGAAAGCCTGGTCCATGGCACAGTAAAATGAGAAAGGTTCCCAAATGCAAAAATCTGCCATCACAGACAAGTCCTGCTTACCCTTGCCGAGGTGCTCATTACAACTCATAAAACACATCACCCGCTCATCTCCTCGTATATTTTTACTTGAAATATTTGGCCAAAATATATTGCTTTGTTCCTTCCCATGAATCACTTTTTGAATTAAACCAAAAGGAAAGTTTGTCAACTTGAAATATAAATGGAAACTCAAAATGAAATATTTAATGCTGGAGAGGACAGCGGTATTGAAAGTACGGGCTGAAATGTGTTTAACTGCAGGCACGGCAAACTGAAAATGGGAATATTCAAGTCAGGAATTAATCGAGATCAACAGATTAACAATGAATGTTAAATATTTCATTGTTTTGTTTTGTGTGAGATGGTTAGGAAGTGAGCAGTTTCTTTCACGTGCTTAGCAATTTATTCCTATAAATGATTGCTTTATTAGGCATGTTTCACAGGATTATTGTCCTCTAAAGCCCAAAGGCAGCCCGCAAAAATCAATAACTGGACTGTAGCAGTGACAATAGAATTAAATGTAATGAGTTATACACCTTTCAACCGACTTCCCCTTTCTGATAAAGTCATGTGATCTTTCATGAACTGCCATGTGTTCCAATAAATGCATAACATAAGAATAAATAAAATGCATAAATTAATATATCATAAATATATTATTTATACATCTAAATAAATAAATAAATACCAGAGATTGTTGATCCAGAAAATATCTGATTGCTTTATGGGATTAGAAAAGGGTTATTTTCCCCTGTCGGAGCAAAATATTTGTTTTTACCTTCCTCTGGATCAGCTATGAGTAAGCATTCTGTTTTTTTTTTTTCTTCTCTTTTTTTCTCTTCTTTCTATAGGTTGAATTTGGTGGACTTTTGTTTTGTTTTTTTTCAACCTGACTACGCAACTATGACAAAAAATGTATTTAGTTGGCTCACCTCGTTTTTGAAAGCCAGCAATCACAGGCCTGGTTGAGTCCCTGGGGCTTATTTAGCAAAGGCAAATAGGCTGTCCGCTTTGCAGGGGAATTTTCATTATTTTTTTTTAATTACTGTATTTGCTGGCGTATAAGACTACTCTTTATACTTAAAAACATCCCCCGGAAGTCAGGGGTCGTCTTATACGCGGGGCATACAATGTATAACTTTAGTTCGTTTAGGCCAAGCTGGCCCAAAACGAACATCCCTAATCTGTCAGCCCGCTGGATGTGCGGTAATACTGTATGTACGGTAGCTTCGGCTACATACAGTAGCTGAGCCAATCACGGCGAGCGATGTACACAACCTCTGCCAATCCAAGCAAGCTTTGTATTCATTAATAGAATACATTGCTCGCCATGATTGGCTCAGCGCGGTATACTGTATGTAGCTGAAGCTACCCTACATACAGTATTACCGCACATCCATGCATGATGTTTTTAAATGGTGTTGCCTCGGAAGTGGGGTAGTCTTATATGACGAGCATAGCCCAAAACCTATATTTTAAGTGGAAAATTAGGGGGTCGTCTTATACACCCAGTCGCCTTATACGCTGGCAAATGCGGTGGATGCTCTTTATTACATTTTCCGATATCCAAAATCATGAATTCAAAAAAACAAACCAATAGTCAATCAAACATAATAACATACTCATATATGGTGTATAACCAAAAACAAAGCAAAGCAAAACAAAAAAAGGGGAAATTTCACTTAGTTCAGTGAATGAGGGAACCAAAACCATTCAATACAAAAACATATTCACATGTGTTATATAACCAAAAACAAAAAAAGGGGTAATTTTCACTAAGCTTAGTGAATGAGGTGAAGCTCTGCTGACTTCCACCATCCAATTATGTGCAAGCAAAAATACTATTGTTTTAATTTTCCTTGGATGTGATTGGTTGTTCTTTGGAAAGTGAATTTTCATCACATGCATTACGCTAAAGGGAAATTCAATTGTAATGTAAAGAGCCTATTTGCCCTTGTGAATAAATCAACCATGTGAATCAAATTTCTGGAGCCCCAATATTTTGCAGACAAGATGAAAATCCTGTTTGCATCCTGCTACAGGTCATCAACAATAGCTTTTGCTTTTTGTGTTCTAAAAATCACGCCAATCTCTTTAAGAGGATCAAACCCTGAGTTCCCTCCCGGTTGTATCTCCACCCGTTTCCTTTGCTGGTCGGCTAAAGAACCATCGCCTATGGTAAAAAAGAGGATCAAAGTTGAAATAACATGTTATGCCTTCCCAGTCTAAGAAAGTGTGATCTCTGTAACTTACTGTGGTGGCGAGATGGCAGTGACTCCCAATCTCAGAAGTGTTGGCGGACAGTTGGTGCAATCCTTATGACACCTTGAATATCATTGAGAAGTAGACATGTGCGCTGGCCAATAATTTGTTTCATTTAGTTTTTAATTTGATTTTTTGTTATTTCGTTCTTTGGGATTCGGGTCTGAAAGTCAATGCGTTTTGGGATTCAAATTTTAGTTAGCGGTAGTATGAGTGAATATTCGTTACGGATGAACATTCGGCCATAACGAAAATTCGTACACACTACCGCTAATGAAAATTTTGAATTTTTTGGGTTTTTTTAAGTTGATGCTTAACACAATAAAACTTCAATCGGGAAAGAAATTTCGATGCACCTGAAATTTTCTTAATCAGAAATTCGTGTTCGTTTTCCTTCGTTATTTCTGTCATTCAGGAATTCGGATGCATCCGAATGTACGAATTTCCGAAAATTTGTCCAAATAACGAATCTTTCTGCAACTAATCGCACATGTCTTTTGAGAAGTTTAATCCAAACTGTGCAGATCCATACAACAGCAAACATAGGATAGGCCAAAAGATCATAATGTGATCCACTCAACAGGTGGCTGAGATGCGTATTAGAACATAATGAAGAAAAGTGGAGATACACAGAGGACAACCTGAACTATGGGGAGGGGTAGAGACAAATACCAGAGACAGATAAAGGCACATCACAAAGCATGACTTTACATTTCAAATTCACTACACAGAGTGAATGGGACCTCGTTTTGGGGTCCTCTGAATATTAGTCATATTGTGTTCTGTTGGGCATTCAATCTTTTAGGAGCCCAGAGCAACAACAGAATGAACCATGCAATATAAGAAAATGTATCGCAATGACACCAGGACCCCACTGCGGGAACAAAGAAAGTTTGCAACAACTGGCTTTGACTGTCCTTTCTTATTTGTATAGTGGAAGGAAGTATCACCTTGTAGCGTATCCTTCTCTAGGACACCAACAAATACATTGGTGATCTTTTATTCCAGACACCATCCTTATGCCAATTATGCTTCAAATGCGTATAAAAGAAACAAAAGAAAAATGACTTTTGAAATGCCTCACACATCCAACCAGAGAGACAAGTAGAGAAGTTTGTAATTAGAAGAAAAGGAAGCTATGAAAGATAACAGGAGTCAGGAAAATCTTAACAATACTATCTCAGCCGCCGCAGGTCTTTTTTAAATTTTTTTCCACTTCTCCTCTTGCCGTAGCAAGTATCTCGATGCTTTCCTGAAATAGAAAACTGAATAAAATAATTCCACGTGTCTTCAATGGCAAGACAATGATGCCGATTGACATGCATTTTAATGACGAAACTCATCGCTATCACAAAAGGTAATCATGAAAACCGTATAGGCAAATGAGGGCTCATTGTAGCGTTTACGTTCAGTTATTAAGTACATTTCCATCTGACAGCTGTCATAATGAATCGCAGGAAAGGAAAATTGAAGAGATAACGGATTATACTTTAGGTGTCCTTGAAAATGTTTATCATGGGCAGGCTTTGTCGGCGCGTCTCTTTTATGAATGTCAATCCGGCGAGGAAGAACAAATTCATCGCTTTTACAATAAACTTTTATTAAACTATCTTCGATTACAGGAGAGCCCGGTGAGAATAAATATCACCAGTAAGCTAACATAAAATCAGTTTGCGCGCACTGGTGCTTCCATTATTAATTGTCAGTTGTGTTGCGGGATGTTATCTCTGAGAGCAAGCTTCAAATGAAAGGAAAAAGGTGGGCCGCCGGAATTGCACTATGTGCCATGACCATTTGATGTGTGGTTTTCACAAAATTGGAACAGTGTATTAGTGATGGATCTGCTATAGGCCTAGACAATGTTGGGACTGCTTATGTCCATCGAGGCTGAACCCAATGACATATACAAGAATGCCATTTAATTTAGCTATATATACAGATTAACTACATATATGGGAGTTGTTTTGCCTGCCAATTTGTATTTCTGTTCATCCAGTCCTAATATTTACAGCCTTTAGCCTTGTGATAGTGCACAGCCAGGTGGATGACACCACTTTTTCTGTTACAGTTATAGACTGTAGAGGAAATAGAATACTGTCCTCTATCCACCCTCCAGCCTGCTGATTGGACAGCAGAAGAACAGCAGCAGAATGATGAGTTCCTCCATGGGTGTCCTGATCCATTTTGCTACCTGAGGCCGGGGGGAAAGTGGGGGGTTGGCGCTGGTGGTGCATGC
>NW_017307841.1:176471-181864 GCF_000935625.1 Nanorana parkeri
ACTCAGTGGGGGGGGTGGGTGCTGGTGGAGAGAGACTCCGCTGCCCCGGCATGCAGGAGTGCTGCTGGCACTCAGGCTGGTGACCCACCCAGCTCCTGTGATGTCACTGGTTGCCAGGAGCAAGATGTGTATGGCCCATACAAAGGATGCACAGATACCATTTTTTTTCCGGTACTCACCACTACCTGAGTACCAAGTACCGGTGTCATGTGTCCCGAATATTAGAAAGTCGGGCGGCGGATCATGACCTGTCGCCCGGCTTCCTGATTACCTGTAAAGCCGATGTTTTAGTGAGAGAACACCGGCTTCACTTGCCGGGGCTTCCTGACCAATCAGGAAGCTGGGCGGCGAATCATGAGGTGCTGTGTGGCTTCCTGATTGATCAGGTAGCCAGGCTGCCTAGCAAAAAGTGAAGCTGGCTTCCTAGCCAATCAGGAAGCCGGGCAGCATGCCATGACCCGCCTCCCAGCTTCCTGATTGGCTAGGAAGCCGGCTTCACTTGTTCCTAGGCAGCCTGGCTTCCTGACCAATTGGAAAGGAAGCCGGCGGCAGCCTGGCTTCCTGACCTGATTGGAAAGGAAGCCGGCTCCATGTTTTCTCAGTATTACAAGTCAGAGGGAGATTTCCCTCTGAGCAGAAGTACCGGTATCAGAGGTAAGTATCAGAGCATTTGGGCAAGTACAAGTACTTGCCCAAATACTCGGTATCAGCACCGATACAGATACTGGTATCGGTGCATCCCTAGCTCTTACACATCCCTGGAATGCTCGGGTCAGAAAGGGGACAACAAGGCATATTGAAAACATTGTGTAGCAGAGCACAACAACATACCAATCATGAGTACATGATGGGTCTTAACTGGGGAAATCCATCAACTGCAGAAAGGGTCAGATCAAAAATGGAACTCCGTAAGGGAGACCAGCAACCTCCTCCTAAGGAGCCACATCCCATATATAATAATGTAATATACAATAATGTACATATTTATAGTCACTTGGTGTTTACTGTATATTAGAATTTGTTACCAGTATCAGTTTAAAAAAGATTATTCAGTCTCATCATTCATATTGTTTTAAGCAAACCTTGCACAGAATATTATTTTGGCTTGTTTTTATTTTGTTTTCTTTCTTTTCGTTCTTTTATGTTTCCGATATTTTACTCCTTACCTCCTCTGTTTTACTTAATTGGTTTTTACAGTTCTTTGAAACATATCAATTTTTCCTGCGGTCTGAAAGCTGAATATACCAACCAGATCAAATTTTCAACTCCAGCGAGTTTCTCAACACATGAAAGGTTTAAAACTTCAATTCTCCTGCTATACCTCCTATTGATTGGTTAGATGCAAAGTGATTGTGCATATGGGATTTCCTGTAAGCTGTCTCTGACCAGACTGAAGAGAAAGGGGGGAAAAAAATGTTAAATCATTTATTTTGCAGCACACAGTCCCCATAGGAGGCATTGGTAAAATGCATCTGCTTTAATACTGTAAATTTAAAATATATCTAAACCCAAACATTTTTTAAAATTTATATTTCAGCTTACAGATCCTTAGATGTGGTGGCTAAATTATTATTATTTTTTTAGCTTTTTATCCTTTATCTTCATCTGGTAATACAGCCAATAACACACTTCCTGTTTTAGGATGACTATGCTTACTCTTCCACTGTATCAATGGAGGGCCAACGTAGCCACCCTTATACAGCAGCACTGTAAACCTATGGAGAGGATGGCGTTAGATGGAGTAGTAGATTTTGATGGACTTAACATAAGTGACTAACAAATTGTTTGTCTCAAACCTCTAACTTACATTTTCCCTGTACAGTTTAGTCTGTTAAAGGAAGTTGAAAAATAACAGACTTTTACTGGCCGAATCACCAGGTAATAACATGGCTAGAAAACAGCTTCAAACCCCCAAACAATTATATATTTTCTGCAAGCAGAGGCCCCGTAGAATAAAAAATTGCTAGTTGCAGTTTTTTTATGTCGCACGGTATTTGCGCAAATGTTTATCAAACCAGTACTAAAATGAAACATAATACCCAATTTTTTGGTAAAATATAAAAGACGGGGTCACGCTGGGTAAAAAGATACCAAACATGTCAAGCTGTAAAATTGCATTTGCCTGTGAAACCGTAAAAAACTACAATACTCATAATTTCTCATAGGCACGCTTTAAAAGCTTTTGCTGCTCATCAGTTTAGTGTTAACAGTGATTGATGGCTCTAGAAATATTGTACTTGCTCCGACGTACGCGGTGATATGTAACATGTGTGGCGCAGTTTTCGTTTTTTGCCTGGCAAAACTTATTTTGTATTTCTTTTTTATTTCTTTTGATTTTTTTTACACTTTATTAGCCCCCTATGTTATAGCAAATACAATGTGGCAGTTCCTTATGGAGACATCAGGGGTCTATCAGACCCCTAATGTCACCTAGGGACCCCAAAGAAGCTGATGAAGCAGAGATCTGCTTCCCCAGCTTCTTCTCCTGGCTCTAAGAGAGAATGTCCACAGTGGCACCGGAAGTGATGTAATACACATCACTTCCATGTCCAGTGATCGGAGAAGAGATCAGCGATCTCTCAGAGAAGACCCGCTGTGTCGGTCCCGGGCCTGCAGCAGAGCCCAGGGAAGCCAGCAGCGGCAGCAGAGGGGGAGGGGCACATTCATCCGCACCGTACAAGCAATCCAGCAGCTGTATAGATGCTGGATCGATTGTATCTGAACAGGCATCGCCAGCTGTTTAAAACGATACCAAGAACCAAGCAGCAGCAACCACTTCAGGACAGGAAGTTTTTAGATGGTGGGTGGTCCTGAAGTGGTTAAAAGAAGGAAAATATATACATTATGTATGAAGTGACGTTGTTATTATCCCCCAATAATTAAATGTGGTGTTGTATTGTATGTATGAAAATTTACGAGCCTGTGCTTTTCTCACGCAGACCATAATTTTGCTATGAAATGTGTTGCTGGCGATCATTTTATACCTCCAGTAAAGCTTGTTGCTGGCTATATCTACTTGACATCATGTCCATCCTTAGATAATCTCCTAATAGATTCTCCACTGGGGTGCCCCGGCATCACATCCTTTTTAGAGACCTACGACTCCACCTGCAGCAACCCACCAGCACCAAAACTCTACTGAGGACATCAAAGTCCTGGATCTTCATAAGCATTGAGTATGACCCAAGAGCAAACCAAAAGGTCTCCACGAAGACATATCTATGCTCTACAAGCTCCATTTCAGGTTGCAGATACTTTAACAAGTTCAAGCAACCTCCAGTTTATTCACTCATACAGTATCAACTGCAATTACATTACAATTTCCTCTCTTCATGCCCTCCAATAATTGATGTATGGCATTTGTCAAGGAAGGTTTTCCTGATGATGACAACAGTGGCCCATGCCTGCATAATAATGTGACCACTTGTATTCACCATTGGAAGCCTCTGTGACAGGTTGACAATGCAAGAACACAATCGGGAGACACAATATAATAGGAAGTGTCTAAACAAGGCTCTTAGTGGCAGGATCTCCAGGGATTAATTTAAAGAAAGCTGCAAATTTGAAGAGATCAAAAATTACTCTTGAAATTATATTAATATGTCATTGGAGGTTTAGGGGGTTATTCACAAAGCTGCTGAAGGCAGCCGAGTGAATAACCCAGCCAAAGTGAAGTGAGCCGGACGCTGTTCGACTATTCACTTCTGGCTTGCATGGCTGATTTCAGCCGTACAGCCGATCCAACATCTAGAACTGCTGAGCCCAAGCTCCGGCAGCTCACTCGCTGCCGTTCACCCCTATTCTCTCTTGTGCTGCTTCTCCCTCCCCCAGTCTGAGCTCTGTACAAGGGACTGCAAGAAGCCATCACCAGGTCACATTTGGGTACTTAAACTGATTGCATAGCGGCATTAAAGTGATATTAAAGGCAAAATATTTTTAAGCCATTTCAAATGTTAATTGAATCACTTACAATGGATGCTGACCCTTGATGTTTAAACGTTTTAGCTTCCTGCAGAATCAGCTGGTGCCCTGAGCACTGGCCCTGATATCCTGTTTTAGGGTGGCTCTTTTCCCTTGGGGGGTCCTATGGAGCCACTCTTGTGTGTGCTAGTAAGCTGTCTGTGTCTTCACAAACACACAGCAACAGCAATGCAAGACATTCCCCTGTTCCCCACTCCTCCCTCCTCCAAGCTAGTAAATGGGCAGCTGCTGGAAACCGCTCTGTCTTATGTGATCTCGTACTGGACAGGAAGTTCAGGGATGTCACGCTGAGAGAATTGGAGCCATATGTATGGAAAAATTATGACTGTAAGTGTGTCCGGAAAAATGTAAACAGATGCCTTGCTGGACAGTTTATCTTTGTTTAATCTGGATTCATTATTGAAAAAAATTAGAGTTTAATACTACTTTAATTTTTGTCTATTATATCTTGCCCAGAGTTCAGAGTTTACATGATCAGAGTATTATGTTTTTTCCCCACTTTAGATACAAATGTTGTTGGGGTTTTTTTTTTCTTTAAAGTTTGCTTAAAAGTTTTGTGAAATGTTAGTCATTTTAAAATGTCAGCATGACACGCTTAAAAAACAAAGTAGATTAGTAATAAAATAAAAAAGAATAAAATGCATCTTTAAAAAGAATGAAAGGTGAGTAGAGATTGTGATATGACTCAAAGCGAGCTTTTTAGCTCCATGTAGCTTGTTGCTGTCAATATTCCATCCTGCATTAATAATAATGGCCATATTAGAGTGGAAAACACCGTCTCCAGAAGTCCATAAAAGATGAGACGACATGGCGGAGTTCATACAAGGATATCAATTAATTTTTAAAAAAGGTAAACAATGCATGCTGCTTTAAATAATACTTGTTTTCTCTTCTGCTAACTTTCTCTGCTCTTAAAGCAGAAGTAACATGCATAAGGGAATAAAAAAGGGGGTGGGGGGCTGTAGTTTTGAGCCATAATGTTCTAGTACACACAAGATATTGGCAAATTACGGCATGCTTACCTGCCAAACCGATACCCTGCAGCAGCCTCACCAGTGATCCATTTTCTCATGGTGGGTACTCTTTAACCCTTTCGTTTTTTTCTGTTTTTTTGCACACGTGTTATAGTCCACATTTTAGGCCCGAAAACTACTTAAAATACCCCATAGGTTTATATTTCCAAAAAGCATGGACCCTGCAGAATAAAATAGTCACTGTTGCAAATCTTTGCATTGCATGATATTAGCACAACTTTTTATCAAACCCAATAAAGTAAAATCCCAGTTATCCAGCACCCACGGGCATCAGTAGGCCGCAACTCCTCCCCCCAGGTGTCAGATACTTCCTCCGGCGTCCTGTTAATGTGGATTAATGTAGATAATGTGGATTGACGCCGGAGGAAGTATCTGACA
>NW_017307841.1:182456-207213 GCF_000935625.1 Nanorana parkeri
CTCCCCCCAGCTGTCAGATACTTCCTCCGGCGTCCTGTTAATGTGGATTGACGCCGGAGGAAGTATCTGACAGCCGGTGGGCGGAGCCTCGGGCCGCCCCGTCGTGATTGGACGGCGGCGGACCGTAGTGTGCGGCCGCCGGGCACCTTACACCAGCGCCCGCAACTTCCCCACAAGGTCACCGCTGCCGCCCCTCTGCTCTCTACCGCCCCTCTGTGCTCTGCCGCCCCGAGGCCGGGCCTTGGTGGCCTTGTGGGAAATCCGGGCCTGCCTCTATGTATGTTTGTGAGATAGGGACCTTAGATTGTAAGCTCCTGGAGAGGCAGGGACTGATGTGAATGTGCAACTATGTAAAGTGCTGCGTAAATTGTCAGCACTATATGAATACCCTTAAATAAACAGACAGGACAGTCAAAGAAAATGGCGGAGTTTTCATTCGAGGAGCGCAAGACCATTTGCAAGTGGTATTTGAACAACAAAAACAACAACAATGGAGGTGTGAGTATGCAACAGAACCTCCAACACACCTAACAATTGCATGCATTTGTAATAAGGGAAGAAATTGAAATGGCACGCACAGCAATACAAGTGGACACTTTGGTCAACATTGCTCAAGCAGTAATTCTCCGTAATCAGAAGTGTTTGAATGCTGGTGGTAACCACTTTGAGCACCTCTTGTAATTGCAGAATTCAAACATCGGTATATATAGAGTATTACAATTTTAATACAGTTTCCCCTTTCTTAAAATGTGTATACATTTTTTAGCACACCCTGTATTATATATATATATAATATTGTGGGGGAGGAGTCAAGTGTAGGTAGCTTGGTGGCATTTGAAAATACATTTTAGAACTCCTTTTCTGGTAAGTTCATCTCTATGGCTCAATATTCAGCATCGGTGTCAACAAAATAGGTCTTGCATTTTATTTTTATTTTTTTTAAATTATGTTAAAAAAACCCTCATACAGCCATATATCCCTTTGCAGACAGAAAAGTGACACACTGGCAGCTCGACTCACAATATGCTGTAGTACATGTGTAAAGTACATCAAAGACAGGTTTGCTTTTAAGTGAAAGCCACCCTTTCTTATGTATTTAAAATTTCAACATTGTTTCTGTTTCATAGCATGCCGACAAAGATACAAGGCGCAGAGAAAAAAAAAACTTTCATCCTCTTTTGAGTTTGATGCAGTTCACAGTAAATAAGACTAACCTTTCAACTAACATCACTCAGGGGGAAAAATGTATTTTCTTTTGAAAACCGAATGTGAAAAATACATGCTATAGACAAATCTGCTCTGCTAGTTATTGTCTGACATATGCAGGGAGTACATTGTTTAAAGAGTTATCTTGCATGAATATAGAAACTTAATTTATGTTACATGACCCATTTTCTGTATTCGTAAACTGCTTACTTTGGAGCTAAATCAGGAACAAGTGAAAAATACAAAAAGTTAATTTAAATAGAGGAAAAAAAGGCATCTGTCTTTTTGTGCTGGCTGAAGCTGATCTTATTTCTCCCCTAATTTAAAGGTAAGTCCCACCCCTGCCATTAGGGTCTGCTACATGCACAGTTGTGAACAGTCAATGTGCAAATAGTGGGGAGGAGTCATTGCACTCTGTGTTTTAAAGTTATTGATATTAAACAAATAGAAGACCTTTTGATAAAAGGAACTTCTGCTAAGTTCAGGATGACGTGGTCCTCATGAGATGAATTTATGTGTTCTGATGAATATCATATTTATATAAGAAATTAGGGGGTGTCAGGGACGTCTTTAATATTGATTGGACTCTGGGCAAACGTTTTCTTGGGCCCCGTGCCCGTCATGCAATTTGGAGACTCCAGAGGGAGACGTGACCCTGCGTGAGACGTCATGGGGGTCACACTATGCAGAGTACGGCGGGGGTGGAGCAACACTATTTGATGCTGATCGCATAGTAAACAGAACAGTGCCGCATGTGTATCTTTTGCAGGCTTAAGGGGCAGCTGCTTTGGCCCCCACAACAATGACTGGGCCCGGGGGAACTGCGCCTTTTGCCCCACATTAAAGACAGCACTGGGGGGTTTGCCCTTTCATTAATTGTAGTCAGGGAATTATTTTATTTTTAATATTGGGTTCTCCCTTTTTTCTTTTTTTTTCCGTAATTCTTGGTTATTACTTAGCACAGGACACATGAATGCTTCATTTATTTTTTGTGGTCACATTCAACTAGAAGATCTTTCAACAGTCATCCAAATAGCTGAGGAAACCACTTCAATGAGTAGTGAAAAGTCTTAGACATTACAATACAGATCACATTTGATCAGATACCACTGAGTGTGACAGATACGCAGAACAATGCTTTACAAGAAAGCATAACACGGAAAAATAAGCTTGGATTTAACATTTCAGGTGTAACCTATAGCCAAAAGTTGACTTGCAAAGGATTCTTAAGACCTCCTGGGTTTGAGACTTTGTGGTGACTCTGTGTTCTGCGTGTGACCAGCTTCTCCAGACTCTCCATTAGAGCACAGACAGCAATAAATATTTAATTAGAATGGAGATGAATTAGAACCTAATTGAAGCTTTTGAATCTGTTTAAGGTTGAAGGTTAAATAGTGACCTGGTGTTTGCATAATCAATCTGAGACAGGAATTTGTCAGAAGTTTTTTTAATAGTTGCAGAATGATGTTTGTGGGTTTGGTCATGAGATGTTGTCAAATAAAAACAACAGTGTCAGAAACACTGCACAAACCATGCTGCCAGCAACTGGACAAGAAAGGGTAAGAAACCCTGACACTGGGAACATACCCAAAGATTTATAGTCACATAGATAACTCATTTTGCTTTATCCAATAACTACGGGATGTGTCAAGTCAGGTTTTGATTGTTTAATAACATGATGGGAGATGTGAAAGTTTGTAGAACCTCTATGTTCTAAGTAAAAAAATAAAATCATACCATAATGTCGAGGCCTGGTAATAATTGTACAAGTTATACAATTAAATGTATGAATTGTCAAAATGCCATGATAGAGAGATCAATACAGCATTATATGTTGGTGAGAGGTGATGTCAAAGGAGCGCACCTCTGTTTAGAGAAGGTTGTTCCAGTTTGTTGTAAATTGTCTTTTTGATGCCACTTGTGAACCAGTTGTCCTTCTGTCCAAAATGTTTACCTCACTGTCTCTAAAAGTGTGTCCCTTTTTCTTAGGTATAGATAGATACCTCTTCTGATTTGATCTGACCTGCATAGTTCACCATCCGATGTGGGGCCACCCATTTGTTGAGAGGTATGTTTCCGTGAAGTACAGGCGTTTGCATTCCTCACTTTCTTATTTCTTTTGGTTGTACGAGCTTCTGTCTAAGGGTTTTGCAAAGATTGGAAAACACAGGTATGTCATCCAACTTGCTGTCCTCTGATAGGCATAGTTTGATGTCACTGTGGGGGGTTGTTAACTAGGCAGGTAGCTTATCACGGTCAAAGTGAATTGTCCACATTTCACCTGCCTCTAGCAGTATGAATTTCATGCTTTGCCAATCACTTTCTAAGCCATTGTTTTCCTTTTATAAACTTAAATCTATTTTTATTTTTTCTAAGAGTGGTTGCCAAGACACACATGGCGTAGTCATAGAACAAACTCTAAATGCACCTCTGGCTGTCCCTCTCTCTTTATGATCCATGTATCAGTGCAGTCTTCGTACGAGTAAAATTGGCTTTGCAATTCAGGTTGTTTTTTTTGTTTTTTTTGAACTAAAGCTCTAAATATTTTAGAGAAGAAATTTATGAAGCGTTGAAACATCTGCCAATTTAAATTAACTGAATTTCCATAATGTTTAATGACAGTTTGCTTTGGGGAAGGGAACATAACACAGTGAATTGTAGTTTACATTTTAATTTTGTGATGAAGTTAGCGTAAACTGAAGGAGACAATAAAAGAGACTGGCTAAGGTAAGCATCGTAATACCAGGAACTGTTTGAACTTGGTAGCGTCCCTTAACCCTAATTATGTTCTTGTTTCAAAATTAAGAGGTACAGTTTGATCACTGTATTATATTCTCTCTCTCTCTCTCTCTCTCCCTCTCTCTCTCTCTATCTATCTCTATCTCTCTTCAAAGAAGCTTTATTGGCAGGACCGAATACATTTTACCATTGCCAAAGCATATTGGGAGACTTTATGGGATGGATTGGTGGCAGGGGGTGGGGTATTAGAACATTTATTAGGGGTAAATGATGAATTGGAGGGAATAGGTAAGTCCAGTGACATTATCAGGGTTAAGGGATAATATAAAGAGGGAAGGGGGTGAGTCCATGTTGGGGATTTATAAGTCCAGGATCTCTCATGTTCCCCTCACTCGGTGACATTCTGTGACATATTGTGCATATATTTTTGCCGTCGGCTCCTCTTCTCCAAGTACAATGTTGAGTCTCCTCTTCTCTTCTATAGAGGTGGCATCCGGGATGAGAGCGGAGAGCCTCTGGAAGTGAGTGTCCCTCAGTGCTGAGTACTTGGGGCACTGTAGAAGGAAGTGGACCTCATCTTCCAGGGACTCTTGTCACAACGCTGGCACAGTCTACTCTCCTTGGGCTTGTAGGTCTGTCTATGCCACCCTGATTAAATTTCCAGGCTCTCAACACACACTTATTGTATGGCCTCCTGACCATGATAAATAATGGAAATATGTACAAAATATCAATACCTATATATCCACTTTAACTGTTTTCTGAGCAATTTGCAAAAAAAGTTACCTGAATCTGGAAACCAGATTCCATTGGAGCCATAGGATGGAAGCGTGCCTCATTTTAATACTGCAGTTGTAAGATACGTTTATATTACTAATATAATTTAATTGTGTTAACTTTTTAGTCCCTTTGCCAGCCTTTATAAAAAAAATATAAAAAGGGAATTTATTAAAAACTGAATAAAAGCCTTATATGTCCCTAAAATATTTAGGTAGGCAAATTAGTCATAGAGTTATTGCCATGTTAACCAAAGCATACTGATGCTAATAAATTTGGTCACAACAGGTTGACTTGCAATGCCCCTGGACACAAAAAAGGGCAGATATTCGGGGTGGCAGCTGTTGGATCAATCATTTCTGTAAAGCTTGGAAAATGTTCATGTAATGTAAATTAATTAAGCTATTCCAAAAACAATAACATCGACAACAGAGAAAACAGTATTGGGGCATGCATTGGGGCATGCATTGTTATCAGTGGTTGGCTGAAATTTTATAATAAGTTGCAGATACAAAGTATGAAACATAACAATAAGGATGATGAAAATAACTATAATAATAATAATAACTTTAAAAAAGCTATATTCTGACATATAGCATAAGAAATAATTTATTTTAGGCAGCACAGGGGTTACCTTTTTCATTACTTTTTTATATCTAGACTGCAGAATAACACAGGATTAATAGTTTCCCTTACAAGATAAAATCCTATTGCTTGATAACTCTACATCCTAAAAGTAACTTATCTAAGGGTTTCAAGTGAAAATACACTCTGCAGCAGTATCTCTCTGTGAAGCAATGCATTGTTATCTGTACATTAACCTTTCCCTCTGCCAGTGACAGCATTGCCACAGTAACAAAGGCACCATCACACTGTATTGTTGAAGTGCTGTATCCCACCACAGAGTGTGTGGCAGAAATCCAATTTCATTGCTTATCTTAAGTCTTAACACTGAGTTGTAATATACTAATAGGCTTTAACAGGGAATTGTTTTCAAATCATATTTACTATTTAAAGGAAAAATATAATATTTTTAGGCCCATATAATTTTAATTTTCTTTTGAAAGCCCACTCTGTCAGGGAACCAGGTGTGCTGCTTCTTACCAGGCTCGCCAGAGGTGGCGCAGGGCACAGGGTTCCCCTCCTCCTGACGCTGGGGCCGCCAGTGCGCATGCGCGAAATGCTCAGCGGGCGTTGTACACAGGCTGCGCACAGGCCACTTAGCGCTTTCAGGTGCTAGGCAGGCTGGGGGAGGTCCCCAGCACACACCATCCACTCCGTCAGCCATGCTATTGGCTCCTGGTTAGGGAAGCTTCCTGGTCCCTCGGCAACCAGGGGGTGGTCCTTGGTTTCCCTGGGTATTTAAACCAGTCAGAGCCTTGGCTTATTGCTGAGTTATTCTACCTCTATGGTGTGATCACCAGCTCCCTGTGTGTAAACCTGTTGCTTCCTGAACCCTTGCCTGAACCCCCATTGTCGACCCTTCGGCCTGCCTTCTCGCTTCTGGACCTAGCTGCCTGCCTCAACCCGCACTTGGACCTGACTACGCTTTTGGATTTCCCCTCTGTACCTCGTTTTTGGACTTTTTGTCCCTGCCGAGGGGTTCCACTCAAGGCCCAGCCGTACACCCCTGACACACAGGTTTATATACTAACAGTTTATACCCTTTTTTAAAATAAAATATTTATTTTACAAAAAATATTTGTTACAGGATACTGCCAAGTACGCTGGGCTTTCTTATCAGAAAGCCCAGCATGCCTTCCACCCAGCATGCTTTGTACAGTCTGCCTGCTTTGTAGAAAAGTGTATGAACTGACAATACAGGGTTGTCCAAATCCAGTCCCTGTGAGTCACATACAAAAAAAAAAACGCTCCTTCACGGCTCAGGAAAAGAATGAGCCTGGTGGTTGCCACTGGGAGCATGTTCTCACTCCAATATGAGCCTATACAAACAGAAGAAAAGCTGGCCGTACAATGGATTCCGCTGGAATAGTTTAATGAAACTTGTATCAGATCACTGGTACACCCTCTGATGCATTTCACCCAATCACAGGCTCACTTTACTTAATCTTACGCGATAATCAAAAAGAAGCTTGTGTACCATCAAGAAGAAGCTTATTATCATCAAGGACCAACCCTTTGCCTTACTTAAACCGTTTGTCTTCCATTAAAACATGTGGTGTCAGCTACTATTTTGTGTGTAAAGGGAAAACTGTGGAGTTAACCAACCCTAGGGACGATCACTCTCAGTCTGCTGGCCTGAGATTGTTGTCCCGCGAGTTGGGAAATGCTCTGTGCAGGGTGTGCCTGAGAGTGGTATGGCCACGTCCTTGTGGCGGATCGGTTCTGCGTATAGTCACGTGTTGGTGATGTACAGTGGGTTCGGACTGGCGGTCACTGCCGTCTCACTGACCAAAACCCATCAGTTATACTTTGCTGTGCTGCTCAAAGCGAAGAGTCATCAGTCTTTGAATGCACCAAACACTACCAAATTTAGAAACAAATCGAAAACTTCCCAAAGCCGTACATTACTCCTTTGCTGACAACTGCTTACTACTAATTTCTGCACCAGGCTAAAACAATAATTTGCAAATTCTATTTCTGCTGCACTGAATTCAAAATGTAATTAATTTAGTTATTAGTTAATTTAATATTAATAAATTAATAATTGCACCCTGCTGTACGTCAGCCTATCAAAACCAGTGGTAGCGGTATATATTGCCAGCACTCTAAATTGTAGGATATGAGGCCCCTCGTGTTTTTGTGATAAAAAAGGGAGATATTTAAATGGAAAAAATGTGTAATAACTCAACAGAAGGACACTAAGCAATACACAAAGGCACCTGCATTGACACTGCAACAAATACAACTTTGATGTGATAGCTAAGCAACCCGGGTCCATTTGCTGTTGATTCTATTTCTGTCCTATAACCTTGACCCTTTGTTAGAACTGTCTCTATATTATCTCTTAGCAACCCGTATTATCTTAACCTGCCAGCAGTTTCCTTGCAGTTTAATTTTGCATGTTTACTGACTCAATATGGATAATTTTTCCTGCAGATTGTGTTCCTTGTTTAAGGCTTGTCTCTGTGGCTTTGGACTTTTTAACTAGTTTGTTTATTTATTTTCTTTCATCATCTGCTCAAAAAATAGAGTGGATGTTGGAGTTATGTGTGTGATAGGTGCTCATACAATTATGCAAAAGTGCTGTCTGAGAGTCGGCATTACAAGGTGCTTATGCTTTCCTTTATTATCCTTAGAAGCTAGTAATTGCACCCCTCTGGTCATGGTTTTATTGTTTCCACTCTTTTACCAAGGCAGCTTCTAGGGCTAAACTCTGTCCCAAGAGATAAGCATTGCTCATCCACCATTGCTTCTCAAGCGAGAGTCTCTCCATGGCCAGTAGGAGTAGTCCCATTGGACAGGTGGGTGATCCATGAATAGGTGGGTGATATATCAGCATGGATTAGCACCAGAAATCTTAGCCCGGAGTCACAAAAGTTGAGCTATTGGTTAATAAGTGGTACTAGTCTCTGTAGGAAGTGGCTTTTGCTGCTAACAAATTTAATAGCAAGTGCTTTGTGTTGTCTCCCCTTAAGTAGGGCATTTACTTTTATGCTATTACATGTTTGGGCCTTTTCTTGAAGGTGATTGGCGCTATGGAACTGAGCCTGTAGATTTTGTAGTAAGATTTTCTAAAATTTTCTGTAGGTGTGTAATATATTCTATGTTTTTATCTTCTTCCCTTCTCCACTAAAACCCAGCCCTGAAGTGAAACTGTAGAGAATAAAAATAAAATGTGAGCACTTCTGCAGAACTGAACTCTAAAAATAAAAACATTGCTAGGAGGTGGTATTTTTTTGGCAGAAAAGACATGCTGTTTCTTCTGTCAAAAACATTTTTTTCTGTTTCCTTTAGCAATTTTTGCGTGCTTGTGCTCACTCCTGACCTATTCCTACCATCTGTAGGGCAATGTCAGAGAAGATGTAACTTCTGTGTGGACATGCAGAAGTTACATAATCATCGGCAGCCCAGTGGCTAAAGAAGAGTGATAGAGAAAGAGAAGTGGTGATAGTGGGTATGTGGAATCGACTAACAGTCTGGATCAAGGAGGAGGGCACTCTTGTAGGTAAGTGTGCCATAGTATGCAAAGTATGGCAAGAGGCCGTCCCCCACAGCGGACTTTAGATTGAGTATAATGCTCTATTCGTTTGCTGTGTTTTGCCTAATTTCTTCCAGGTATTCCGGGGTGCTCTGGGGTTTTCCATTTGTTGTACTCTCTATCAGCCTCTGTCAAGTTATCCAGGGTGCTGCCCTAGAAGTTTATCTAGGGGTTCACTTTAGATATTTAGGAGCTGCCAAATCAACGAAAAGCCTATCAACGAGAAGCCTATGCCCAGTTGGTTGAGTCAGGCAAACTGTTAAATATCTGATGTGACCTTCTGGTAGTGTTCTTGGGGTTCCGGTGTTCTGTCTGAAAGCTGGATCCTGTTCTGGATTCAGGGCCCTGAGCAGTCCAGAAACTGCTAACAATGTTGCTACTTACTAAGGTCACTCTGTGCATATGTAATAAGAAAAAAAGCTGAGGAAATTGGAGAACCTCAACTGGTCTAGTTGCTGCAGTCACAAACCCCATGCAAAAAACACAGGAATCTTTCCTTTGTGGAAGCTCTTTTAGCCAGTGGTATGTGAGGATAAGTGTGGGGACATCTGAACATCCAGGGATAGTTTGCTGAGTCAAAACCGACATCATAAAACTTTTTTATTTGGATGTTGGTTGTGGTGTAAATAGGAAGGATCCCAAAAACTTAAACACTAGACGTTTAAAAAAAAAGGAGAGAATTACGAAGAATTATGAAAGATTACTTTAAATAAATGTCCAGGAAGTAAAATAAAACTATGCAGTACATCTCCGCAAAATACATGCACATCTCACTGTGTTTTATCCCTTTAAGGACTTTGCAAGTACAGAAAAATGCCTGTTGATCTGACATAAATGTACTCAGCTCATAAGTCATGTGGGCTGACAGCACACATCACTTCTATGGACTGAGTGGTGTCAGAACGATCCAGTTGTCTTTAGCTGAATTATTAAACCCTTCTACACAGGGCCGAAGCTAGGGAGGGCATGTGCCCTGGGTGCTGCGTTAGGAGGGGTGCCACTGGGTATGGGGATGGAGAACTTTTCCCTTGGGGGGAGCAACTCTGAGCCTTTGTCCTGGGTGACAGAATGTTTACCTTCCCCACTGTGTCCCACTCTCCTTCTCTCCACAACATAGACACTATTCATTCTATAATTCCAAAATAAGAACTAGGAAGGATAATAAGGATAATTACACTCCTTGAGATAACACGGGAAGTGCACATAGGACACAGGACAGCTCTAAATTTCTGACCGGAGCTACAGGAATTTTTTTTCGCACTCATCAAATATATATAACTAAACATTTTTGGTGGTATATTTAAAAGACCCAAAGAGGGCAACCAAGAGAAGATCATTCTTAGGGGTTACCTTCACTTTGTTACTAAAATAAACATGTAAATAAAAGGTTCCCGACAAAGAAGGATTTTTAATGCCCATGGTGCCGCCTCAAAAACCTTCATAATTCAATACTTCTACAAGTGTCCAATTCTGGTTCCTCCTACAAGACCTATGATGCTACAGGACACAGTAGTGTCATAAAGACCAGTGGATTGAGCCATATGCCTTTTGTGACTGGCTGGGTATTTCTAAGAGACATACTACTAAGTTAAAATACAAAGTTTAAAAAATGTCAAATCTGTGTATTCCATAGTAGATTTAAAACAAACATACAATATTGCAAACCTTGAGGGAGCAGAGGGAAAAAAGCTATCCTCCCCATGGTTAGAGATGTAGATCCCCCGTGCTGGGGTTATTCTGTGTAGAAAGCAAAGAGATACAAGGGTGCTTCTAAGAATATTGAATGACATACTATAATACAGGTTGCAGGTGGTATACACTCACCTGCACTCATTTGATCTGTGGTCCCTCTTTCGTTATCTTAAGAGAACACAGATCAAGTTATTATTACAAGTCTATTTTGCATGGTGCACTTTTCTGTGTTTCCCTGGTGGTGAGCCAAGGTGATCATATACCCTGCCTCATAGAACCAGTAAAAAGTCACTCGCACTCTAAAGCGATGCCTAGTCAATCTCTTTATTGACTATGGTAGTGTAACATCTCAGAGCTTTGATATGTTACACTACCATGGTCAAAAAAGAGATTGACTAGACACAATTAGATTTGCAGAGGCATCTGTTGTCGCTGCTACACACAACCTGTTTTATTGGGACCTTCCGGTCAGGAGTGCGATGGGACATATTGAATCCCATATATGCTGTCTGGTCCAAAAAATGCTCTAATGTTTCATCGGAACGCCTTTACCTTTGATTATGGCATGCATTCACCTCGGCATTGTTTCTATAAACGTATGCAATGTCATAACATACCAGAGTTGCATTTTGTAGTGATGATGGGAGAGTGGGGCCACTGCATAAAGTCTTCTCCATCACATCCTAAAGATTCTCAATGGGCTTAAGGTCTGGACTCTGTGGTGGCCAATCAATATGTGAAAATGATGTCTCATGCTCCCTGAACCATTCTTCCACAATCTAAGCCCAATGAATCCTGGCATTCTCATCTTGGAATATGCCCAATATGCCATCAGGGTAGACAAAAATCCATTGATGAGAAAACCTTGTCATTCAATATATTTCGGTAGACAGCTGACCTCATTTTATGTTGCTGAAACTAGACCTGACCAACGAAGCAACCCTGTATCATAACACTGCCCAGAATCCAGGTGGTTAGTTTGTATTTTTTTGGGCCAGGCACTGTACATCACCTGTCTTTATTATACTATTTAAATCAATACTCGTAATACTTGAGGTACCGTTGTACTTCATTGCTTTCTACATACAATATTGTGAGATGGGACAATCTAACTAAGCGTTTTTTAAAAGTTACCTGTCTATCTCTAAAGTACACTAAAGTTATACATAAATTCCTGCTGCCAACAAGACATTTTTGGGAGTCTTGGCATTTTTAAAAGTTAATTGCTCTACAAATTTGTAGAAATTCAAGCTTTTGTTTCGTGACAAAATAACCAGCTCAGCAGTCCTAATTGTAAATCATGCCAAGTTTAGCAACCTGTGAGCTACAAGTATAAGCCCCGAAGCCATATGTCATGAGATAGAAAGTAGAAACCATTAAAAGGCCCGATTCAGCATGTCTAATTACGCCACAGTCCATTAGCCAAGGGGGATTTGTCTACATTAAATAGTAAGTAGAGGTTTTAAATGAAGAAAATAATGAGTTCCCCATGAATAATCCCTTGGCATGGTTGACTTATATCTCTCTCTGCTGACATTTGTTAAATTGTGAGATCTAAAGTGTTTATGGTTTACACAATGCATTCTGATAATGACGAAATCGTACTTGAATACAAATTGGCAACTTTGTTCGATGGAATGGTGCCAGCCCAGAGAATTCTCTGTTCCCTCTCATAGCTGTAGTGGAGTTGCACTCTAATCAAGTTCAGTGTTTTCCAGCTGTACATCAATGTATCGTGTAAATGAAGATCAGTAAGTGAATTCTAAAACTGCCTCACTGGAGTGTATTTACAAATTTTTGGTTTAAAAAAAAAAAAGTATAATTACATTTAAAGAAGATGCCATATAAATATCTTATTTTTGTAAAACAAAGTTATCAACAATCAAAACATTTAAATATAAAAGATCAAGTTTCTACTGAATTTTTAACGTTTTTTCTCCTTTTTTTTAATGCCAGAACACGTTTTTCTGTGCCCAGGGGTCATTGAAGCCCACATGCACGGTCCAATTAAAAAAATTAAATAAAAGTATAGCTTTCATTGCAATACTCTTTGTCCCTGTCCCCTGCTGAAAGTCTGTTTCTATGCTAGATGGGGCAGCTTTTCCAGTCTGATAGATAGTGGTGGGCTGAACACCCCCCTGTTCGGTTCGAATTCAAACTTTACATGTGAAAAGTTTGAATTTGAACTCAAACTAAAAAAAAGGCTATGGGGGTAGAACGTTGAAAATCAATTGACCCCATTTTGAAGCCTTATATGTAATTTATCGGCCATAAAAGGGGTATGGGGATTCAGGTACTGCCCTAGGGGACAGGAATCAATGAAATTTTTTTTTGTTTTAAAAATACCGTTTTTAAAGGAGCAGTGATTTTAACATCACTTAAAGTGAAACAAAAATGAATAATTCCTTTAAATATCATGCCTGGGGGGTCCCCTTAAACTGCCTGTAGTCCACAACCAAAAAAAACAACCACCACCAACCCCCCCCCCAAAAAAAATAACTACCTGTAGAGTGGCACATCTGTACAATGTATAGAACCTGCTGCAGCAAAACTGACGTTTGTAAAGAAAAAAAAATGACATTTAAGAGGAATTTTTAAAAAAGCGTGTGGTTCCCCCTCCAAAACAATACCAGACCCTTTAGGCCTGGTAGGAATTTTAGGAGGGACCCCACTTTTAAGGGGAAAAAAATCGTGGGGTTCCCCCCAAAAGTCAGGCAAGAACCCTTAAGGTCTGTTAGGAATTTTAAGAGGGATCCCATGTAAAAAAAACATAGTCCCTGTGTATGTTGTAAAGTAGTTACCACTCCAAGCTCGCTCCTGTGATGGACTACAATCTCAATACAAATTAGTAAACTAAAAGTGAGATTGTAGTCCATCTCGGGAGCGAGCTTGGAGCGGTGACCACTTTACAACACACACAGGGACCATGGGGAACAAAAGTAGCCACCCTATAGAAGGAAGGACAGTGTCAGCACCAATTCAGAGATGATTTGAAGAGCTACAGCCGAGTAATACACAAATAAGATACATTTTTGTTAATAGTTAAGGTACTTGAATGTATTTTTAAGATTTGACTCCAGAGTTTAGTGTCACTTTAAGAGTGCTCACATAATTATGTGTGAGTGCCATTCAGTGCAGTAATAGTCCAGGGGATGGGTCAATGCTATCCTGGGCTCAGAAGAAGTGAGTTGAATGATGCTAACCGTCATTCAACCCAGAAGACTCAGGACATCTAGTGGTGGAAAACAAACACTGCGTGAGAGTGAGTATTTTTTTCACTTTTACTATAACTAAGTTATTTATTTTCCTTTTCTTTTAGAGGAGTTCAGCTTTAAAGCTTTTAATAGAGCTTGAAAGAAAACTGAATCAAAAAGCAATTGACAATTCTCAGTAACATATTTTTATTTTTAACTTTTTTTTTTTTTTATAAGAAAAATACTTTTTCAGGAATATCAGAACTATAGTAAAGACACAATACAAAATTCATCATTCATAAATTAGTCTTTTAGCCATCATAGTCATGTTAACTTGTTTCCTGATTATAACATAGTTTGCCGTTATTTCTGTTCAGGTCCTATGATATGTTTGCATTATAGTTTTTCTTTTCTTTTTTCCCATTATTTATTGTAGCATATCTAGGGGTGACAATAGCAAATTGAATTTAGTTAACTGGAAGAAATCATGTAAAACCTAAGGGAGTATCATTCAAAAGTCTAATTAGCAGAATTATTTAAATGTAATTAGATGTTTTATTTTTTTTATTCATCTAAATTATATTCTTTTCGAAAGTGTGAAAGGAGCTTTTTATTTTATAGCTGTGAATTATGACTTTACTATATACGCCATCATATTCAATTACTTTTAATATATTCTGCTTATTTACTGCAATTCAATCATTATGATTATGATGAATTTAAATGTTTAATTAAATACTTAAAGCTGGAGCATCGCAATTTTAATTTTTTAATTTGTCCCAAAATGTTTGATGCTGTCTTTATCAATAAATATTTATTTTAATAAACATTTAAATAAACGTCAGCTTATATTTTCACCCTTACACAAATATATAAATGAGTCCAAATAAATGAATATATAAGTTGCTGCTTTTTAAAGGTCTAGTAGCCACTAGTAGTGAGGCATTAACCTCTTCCCACCCACAGCGTGTTTCAGCACTTTCCCACCTTGATGCCCCCTTATGGAAATACACAATCCTGGCCTCCACCAACAGCTCCATTGCCCACTGGCATTCAGAAACAAATCTGAGCAGTTCCCAATCATGTGATCACTATGTCAGCTATGGCATAGTGATCACATGCATGCATTGTCAAAAACCTTAAGCCTTCAGATGAACACTACCGCCTTCAAAATGAAATTGCATTAATTGAAAAAAAATAAACAATAGTAAAAAATAGAAAAAAATATGTTACATTTGTCAGTCTGTAATAATAAAAAAAAATCTAAAACAAAGAAGGGTTTCAGAACAGTGTATCAATTAAACGCATTGTACGTCCTTAAAAAAATATATGAAAATGATTTACTTGTGCAAAATAATCATAGAGTTATTGTTATTGTCACATTAACAAGTGCATAGCACATTTTGCCTGTGTAGCAAAGCATCAATAGCCCCTGGTCAAGAAAAGGGTCAATGTAAAGTGACATTACCATCCCTTTTAATATCAGTGTAAAGCTGGCCATACACTATGCAAATTGTATCCAGTTCTTGATGAACTGGATGAAATTCACAATGTAGGTGCCGTTGTTGGCACCCTTCCAGCGGGCAACCCTTGATCAAAAGATCGAAAGAGCCAGATGGAAAATCTTCAGCTGAACGGAGCTTGCAGCCAATCAGGTATTCTGACAGCGGCCTACAATGACAACAGCAGGGGATTCCTCCATCCAAGCTTGTGAGGGTGCATGGAGAAATCTGGTATATTTTCTTTGTTCAGGCCGCAGGTTGAATGAAGAAAGTATACCAGTGTATGGCCAGCTTAAAGAATATTTTTACACAAGAGGAAATATACAGATGTACTGTATGTATGTATGTATATAAGAGGATCGTGGACATAGTTTGTACTGGGGCTGCTGGTGCTTCCTCTGGAGTTTGGGGCATTGTGTTTGATGCTTTTTGTTGTGTATCTGGCACTGCTAACTTTTAACAAAGTTCAGCATGATTTTCAATCATTTCTATCAGTGTAGAATTATTCTCTCCTATTGATTAAAGCCACAGGTGACTATGAGATAAAGAACATCTGCATGGCTCGAAGAGACTGTTGTGTTACCCCCAGCAATGCACTCAATGGGTGGGATCTTATGCTCAATCTGATCCAGAAATTATATTTTAGTTATAGGTGGGGCATTATGGACCCAGTCAACTCCCAACTTCCTATATTCAACATCTCCCTTCATAATTCTTTGCTATTTGTAGGTGCTCTTGCACACCTTTACATGTTTGGCTAACTGAGTTGTGTTGTCTGATAAAAAATTCAATGAATGTAACCCATCGTAATGGCCACATCCAGTGTGCAGACCCAGGAACTTAAATGCAGATATCTCCCTGATAAAAAATGAAACCGTCAGATAGTTTTAGGTCAGTGGCCAATATCATTTAAAGCACTTCCTGTGAGCCTGGGCTGTTAGGGAGCCGTCTTCTGGGGGAGCGGCACCACTTTATTGCTTTCTGCAGCATTCAAGAGCTGCCCGCAGCCAGTAGAAGAGGATCCATGACATAACATATCCAGACCAAGGATATCTAGGAAATGGTAAGTATTTTGATGTAAAAAGAAATAATAATGGTGTTGGGGTAAACAAGAAGTGGGTAAAAAGACTAAAGTTGGGCAGTTGGGCTTTAATTCTGTATAGTTCACATCACAGTGAAATGACAGTTTGTGACTTGGGCTGTTTAGATACCAAGTACCGTACTCGGTACAAGTACAAGTACAGATACTTTTCCAGCTCCAAGACTAGACTAGAGAAACATTCAAAAGTTAGGAGGCAGCTGTCATTTTTAAGGAGCATACGGAGCTCCTGGGATTTGTACATCTCTGTTTTAATGTATGATTTTGTTTTTATAAATATATATAAGGGATGCACCGATACCATTTTTGCAAGTACAAGTACTGATACTTGTCCAAGTACTCACAGATACAAGTACTGATACATTTTTGTTTATTGTCATGTGACAGTTTTTCTAAAACAATACAGACTAATGATTGCAGGACAGTGGTGAAGCGCCAGAGTCGGGTCCCAGTTGCAACCGCTGCAACCCTGGTAGTTCTCATGAAAATGCCAAATATCGGCATTGGTATCTGAAAAGTATCTGTGCATCCCTAATCCAGACTACTGGTGAAGAAAAAATAAAGTGTATTAATTTGTGACAATCACATATATAAATGTGCCAAGTATCTGAACTGGTATCTGGACATCCCTATTTGTGACCTATTTATAACTTGGGGATTTTTTTTACTGTTCATTTAGATTTTAAGAAATTTTAATAACTTAATAGGGACTTTTCTTGTTCTGGTGAGATGGTCACGTTGTATATCTTTGTACGGACTTTTATATTGTCCTGAAATTATTATTATTTATATGATGATTTTAGTTTTAAGACTTGCTTTAACATGGATTATTAGTAGAATATTATAGATCAGCAAGTATGACTGAAGGAAAACAAGCCCTGTTAGGTATTTGTGCCTTGGTCACAGAATACAGTGTTGTATCGTTTAGCAGAAGCTTGAATTGAAAGACACCATGACTAGAAAGAAGCAGAAGGCCAAACAGGTTAAAAGAAGCTACAAGTATAAAATTGGAGGTTTGAGCAAAATTGTCATGATCTGTTAGAGGAAAGCAAAAAAAGGTTAGGTTTCCAAGAGGGTTGAATTTCAACAGGTGAATGGATTGAATGTCTTTGAGAAGATGAGTCTAGGTAGGAGGCCTGGAACATGAGTGAGTAATAAGATAATGACATGTGATAACATGGGAATTACTGAACTATTTGATGCCATTTCTCTATTGGACACCATGGGATGCTAGCAAATGGAATCCCATAACAAATATAAAAATAAAATATCTTTAATGTGCCAAAGAGAGTTAAAAAAGATAAACCAAAGAAAATATCTTGATTCCTATTTCTGTATTTCAAGTACTTGGGCTTGCATGTAGTTCAGTTTAAAGGGAACCTGTCATTTGCTTATTTGATGCATGAACTTAATTATCCATCCTCCCTTGCTGCTTATACTTGCCTACCTTGCAATCCTCCACCACCCCAGGTCAGTGTGTCAGAACCGCACACGGATCAGGATCCTTCCCCTGCCCTAACATGTCAGCGCCAAGCCGTGCAATTGGCCACTTATAGAGCGAGAGTCATATGTTACTTGGAAGTACCAGGTAATTTTACTAGGCACATGGTAGGGTGAATCCCAGGTATATATGAGCAGCAGAAGTGGTGAGCTATTAGGTTACCCTGTATAGGTACAGACATATCTACCCTTATGCCCAAAGATTACTGTAGATTCAATAGATGTGGTGAGTATTTTCTGCATATATTTTAGACCCAAGGAAGAGGATATTGATGCCTTAAAGGAGAACTATGAGGTGAGTGATTTACACTCATCCTCATAGTTAGAGCCGATGTGAGACATTGAAACTGTCACACGTCGGCTCTATTGATTGGGAAGTGAGCAAACACATACCGACACTCGCTCACTGTCAGGCACCACTCCCTGCAGGGATTCCTCCGCCTCTCCAATCCCCAGCACTGATTGGATAACGGGATGGGGGAGGGGGTGGGCACAGCGGGCTCTGCCTGTAGATAGGCAGAGCCCGCTGTCAATCAGCCAGCTGGGTGGATCTCGACAGTATTGTCGGGATCTGTCCCAGCTGTAGCGCTCTTAGTATAAAGCTCGCTATAGTCCGCTATATACTGAGCTTTGGGTCATGGGAGGAGGTTAGTATTTGTCCCCCCGTGACCCTAAAGAGAACTATGGGATAAAAAGATTAACTCATAGTTCTCTTTTAAATTCCCACAGGCCAAAGGACCAGAGTGAATAAACTAGTGAGTGTTTCCTGTTTGTAACCCCGATGAAAAGAGTGCATATGCCCAAAATGCACTAACTTTTACCTGACTTTGAATACAAATTCACCTCACCATAAATTGCTTGGATGTGCAATCATTCTTCAGTAGACCTAAAGTGACACTAATTTTAGGAGTTAAATCTTACAAATACATTCAAGTCCCTTAACTGTTAAAAGAGAACTATGTGGTTAAGGCTTTTCCCCGTAGTTCTCCTTAGGGTAACGGGAGGACACAAACTAGCGTCCTCCCGTCACCCTAAGCTCAGTATACCGCGAGCTGTAGCTTGCGGTACACTGAGACGCCGCAGCTGAAGTGGATCCCGACAATTATGTCTGGATCCGACCAGCTGAGTGAGTGACAGCTGGCTCTGCCTATCTAGAGGCAGAGCCAGATTTACAACACACACAGGGACCATGGGGAACAAAAGTAGCCACCCTCCATATGGAAGGACAGTGTCAGCACTAATTCAGAGATGATTTAGGATCTACAGCCGAGTGATACACAAATAAGATACACTTCTGTTAATAGTTAAGGTACTTGAATGCATTTTTAAGATTTAACTCCTGAGTTTAGTGTCACTGTAAGGTATTTCACTTCTACTTCCACTGAATTTACTATTAACATGAGAAACCATAGGAGTCTCATAGGTTCAGTAAGCATCCTACCCGAGTTCAAAAATTGGAACATTTATAGAATTTAGTTTTCTTTCCACTAGTAGCCCAAGGTTTACTGCATGTGATTGCCTAAAATAAGAAGATATGTGATAATCTCTTGATGATGCACATCATCCTATTAAGTGCAATCAGTGGCCATGGGAGAGGAAGGAAGGAAGGGAAAGAAGGAGGGAAGGGAAAAAAAGGAAGGAAAAAAGGATAGAAGGAAAAATGAGGAAGGAAGGAAAAAAGGATAGAAGGAAAAAGGAGGAAGGAAGGAAAAAAGGATAGAAGGAAAAAGAAAGGAAGGAAGGAAGGAAATAATGAAGGAAGGGAGAGGGAAAGGAAGGGAAAAGGAAGTGCGGGCCCTTTTTTAATTTTGGTTTAAAAAAGTTTGCCATTTAAACAAACTTAACTAAACAAGGCCTTCAATTAAAACAAAGTAAACTTTATTAAAAACAATTAAAACGTAACTATACACATCTGAATTTCCAGTGGGTCTACTTCAAGACATCATTACACGTCAGTAAACAAAATAAAAATAAAGTAGGTCACGCTATAGTAAAAATAATTGAATGCTATAATTTTGATATGTTTTGAGTCAACAGCAAAAATCACAAGAGAAGACTCACAGGAATTGAATTTTTCTATGTGTATGTTTTTAAAGAAACTAGATCAAAGTATAACATTGTCTGAAGCCTTACCTCTCAGCTTTGTGGACTCGGAAATATGCCAACATGGTGAGAATAATGCTGAGAAAAAGATGAACGTTACTACCCATAAAGTATTTGTTTAGTAAACTATTTTATTTTATAAACTTGTACTGTACTCTTTCAAAATAAAAAATCCTCAAATTATTAAAATTCCTCAAAAAGATTTTTTTATTAGTTCACATTGTATTATGGGAAAGGCCTCAAGTGAAACTGAGCTAAAACTAAGCATCATTTGCATTAATATTCCATTTTTATGATTGTTTATTTCATATTTTATTTGCATTATAATTTCTTAAGCGCCTGTTCTATGCAGGATTAAATCAACAATCTGACAGCATAATTTATGACAGTCACAATAAGTGGATTATGAAATGTCACAATGACTTTGGAAACAGAGATACATTGTATAAGCAAACTTTATTTTCTGGCAATATGCAGTGCAAGAGCATAAACTCCGTGACTTTATGAAATAAGCTAAAAGTTGTGATACTATGTCAAATAATATGTAAAATGACTAGAGATGAGTAACTCTTGCTCATTAGACATCCAAAGTAGTTGTCTAGAAATAATGCAGAATAAGATATTTGTTTCACTATTTTTTAATTTTTCTTTGAGTGCTTCACGTTGCTTTCTGCTATTTTGAGTAATCGGGAGAAAGTCTCAAAATTCAACTGCAGTGCTACCTACTGGGGAACTGAATGCATCCTGTTCAGCTATAATAGTGCTCTTTGAGTCCCATTATTGCTATCTGAATATAATTCAGTTCCACAAGAAAACAAGAGCAGACAATTAATTTACTTTTGTTTCATACGTTTAGGAGAACATTGAACCAACCCAGCAGAAGAATGAAAATATTTGACGGAACTGTTAGATATCATCAAAAAACGTCACCTTTTGTGAAGCTCAAGAAACAGCACAGCATAGAAATGGGGAGCAGGCGGCACAAAAGATTAGATTACCTTTCCATCGACTGTCTACATTAAAATGCAGCCAAAGCCAAAATGCTTTTTAGCTTTGGATAGAATACAGAAGGAGGTCCCCCATCTATTCGATAGGAAAGTGATGAAAAATCTGAGATTTTACATTGTTATTATTATATTATTATTACATAGTATTTATAAAGCGCCAACAGTTTGCGCAGCGCTTTACAATATAAGGAAGACATTACAATTACAATACAATTCAAGACAAGATGGTAAGGAGGATTTAGATATACTTTAATATATTGCAATTCATGTTTCTCCTGAGAAGAACAAGAACACTCAGTATAATTATTTAAGCAAGTCTTCCCCTGGTGTGCAGATTCTAAATGGCTGGCAATATCTGCAAGCACGAGCACCTTGCATTAGGGATGCCAAATACTTAACAATTCAAAACACAAACTGCATAACAATAAGTTGCTTTTGCTTTGACTTATCTCCACTGCAAGAGACATATATACAATATATATATACATATATAAGGTGAATGCTCGTAGATGCGAAAAATCACAGAAATACCCATGACTCCCCCTTCTCCCCCATCCCCTCCAACCACCAACAACAACACCTACCCCTTTCTAACTTATTGCTGCCAATTTCGAAGATAATTAAATGCCCTTTTTACCTAAATCCACAGTCACATGATGCTTCATCCCCTTCATCTCTTTTCTGTGCACAGGAGGCTAGGGTCTTCTCCGGGTGACACTTCCTATTGGCTGTCAAGTGACAAGGTCCTCTCAGGATCTATAAGAGGCGTCTCAGCAGTAGCGTCAGTGAAAGGGACTGACCAGAGCGCACATCTACATCTCAGTCCCTTGGATTTATTACCTCACAACTGAGATCTTCCAGCCATAATTCCTGACTTGGATCCTGTCCATCTGAGAGTTTTAAGTGTTCCTGTCCACTTTTGCATATTCCAGCTCCTCCTGGTGCATTCTCCAAAAATAAAAAAATCCAGCAGGGATGGTGGGAACACCTCCTATTGGTCAGAGCAAGCGTGCCGACCCTGGAACTCTGTGCAGAGGTCTCACCTTGACAGATAGAAGAGACTGTCAGTTGGTTTAATTCTTTAGAGGCACTAAATATTGGAATACCAGTTCTGGACTAAATGAAACGTTAAGTCTAACCATTATCAATATTTTGGGTGGGACTTCTTGGTTTCCCTGGGCTTAATGTGGTTTGCTAGGTGTTGAATATTTGCCTCTCTAAAACAAACTGGAAATTTGAAAACCAGTTACTGCTAGATGTGCACAAACGCATGTTCTGCTTGACAAAAAGAAAAAAATACAACCTAGTGTCACCAGCTTGTGCAGGTAGAATTTAATGGCATCAAGGGAGCCTTAACAGGCACACACAAGACGGATGGAAGAATGGTTATCGCTCTTTATTCACTTTGAAAATGTGAATATAAAATAAATGTTAGGCTACTTGTTCAAGTTTTCTTTTCTTTTTTATTTTTGTCAAAAGGACTATTAGCCACCTTGGTTTATGATTGTCAATTATTTGAAAACGATCTCCATTACCCTCAGAATTCGAGTGTCTGATTGTATTTTATAGTCATGGAGGGATTCATAAAATGTCTAATGTTGTAAGAAACAGCTGTTTCTCTACACTAGCAAAGCCCCTAAACTATTTTCTGAAGTGTTGCCTGCCACATGGGATGCACCACTGCTATTAAACCAGGCTTGCTGGGAAGTCGGTGGATGCTAGCTAAAAAACAATTAAACCTTAAATGTTTTTGAAATATCTTTCCAAAATAGTTTCACGCAGACGAAGTCCTGAAGAAAGTCATAATTTTTAAGTTACCTTATTCTAAATTATTAAAGATACCTGTTGCATATATTATTCTGTATAAATTTGTTAAAGACTTTCCCATAATCTTGGTTGTCATGCATATCCAAGGAACTGTGCATAATAGTGGGTGTCTGCTTTATTTGGAGGTTTTAAAAGAATTGTATACTCTGTTCCTTCTCATGCTTTTCTTTATCTATTTACAGCCTGTTGAAAAAAAAATTGTTTCTAGACCTAAGTAGCTCAAGGGGAAATCTACTAAGAGTTGAATGACTCACAGAAATGCCTCATCACAGAGACTCATCTCTTATTAGATGAGTCAGTCTGAGGTTTCAGTCACACAAAGCCAGCCATAAGGTAAGATACTATTGCTGAGCTCTCCACTTAGCTAGCTCATAGTACTTTGGGAATTATTGCATGTTATTATTATTTTTGTTTTTTGTCACGATCTGGGATCATGCTCAGTGTCCAGTAGCTGAAACAGCAGGCACATTTGTGGTATAACAGGCCGGGTTTGGTGCACAAGCAGACGGTAGTAGTATAGGAGCAGGCAGAAGCGTAGTCAGCGAACAAGCCGAGGTCAGTAGCCAAAGGTATCAGGTATGAAGCAAAAAACGGTGAGAGTAGTCGCTGAATCAGCAGCCAAAGGTCGGTACATGGGTATGAGCAGATTGTATCACAGAGGGAGCAGGAAGCAAGATATTGACAGGAGCACAATAATCTGGCAAACAGGAAGTGCAGGGGCATGGCTAAAATAGGAAGTTCAAGGGAGGAGCAAGGAGTTCAGAGTTCAGCAGGTACTCGGTTTAACTGAGGATTACACAGGGGACCAGGCAAAGGGCTATCCTAAGTTCTAAGGTGGCTCAGCAGGTAGAACCACTGCCAGCTACAACAGAGGCCCTGGGTTCAGATCCGGTTCCTGACATTATTATTGTTAATGCAGTAAACCAGGGGTCTCAAACCTCCGGCCCTCCAGCTGTGGTGGAACTACAAATCCCATGAGGCATTGCAAAATTCTCACAGCCACAGACATGACTCCCGAAGAGAGATGCATCATGGGATTTGTAGTTTCACCACAGCTGGAGGGACGGAGGTTTGAGAACCCTGCAGTAAACACATCTAAGGACTGGCAAGCTGCAATATATAACATTTTTGTTTTGGGGTTTAGATCCACTTTAAAGAAATGTACAGAGACAAGAAAAAGAGGCTCACTTGTCCAATTTTCTATAACCCCTCCGATATTATAGCTTAGATATGGCTATGCAATTAATAAAATATTTGCATTAATAGCAGCAACATATGTAAAATGAATATAAGTACATGAATATATATGAATATATGAATATGAGTACAAAAAAAATGTCAGGCATGGTTATGATTTGCAGAACTGAATACAGAAGTTTCTTACAATACAACTGGCAGTCGTTTTGTTTGCACAATTCATTGATTTACGGATCCCATCAGAAGCATATTTGGTAAAATTCCCAGACCTCCACAAGGCTATTTAAAATGCCTTACTGAAAGGCCTAAGGGGGTCCCAACCATGCAACATTTTGGCTCTGTCAAATAACAGCTTTAGACATTTATGGGCACCAACATTGTTTTTTGTTTTTTTTGTTTTGTTTTTTAATCTTACCTCTGGAAAAGGTACAAATGGTTCAAACGGGTCCAGATAGAGATATTTGCAATGACACATTTTAACTTCTCTTGTTAACCAATGTTTTATGTTTTTAAAATTACCTTAACGTTCTAATTTACTAATGAATTGGCCTTTGGGAACTTTCATCTTTCAACTTTCATTTTCAACTTAAAAATTGTCCTTTGCTTCCATACAGCATTTGCAGGGCTGGAAAAATCCACTCGTCTGCTCGTCTGTGATGAGCAGACGGTGGAGCCCGACGAGCAGCTTCCCGGCCGGCCGTTGTAATTACACGGCCGGCCGGGGGCTTTACAGTCAAGCGATCGAGCGTCTC
>NW_017307841.1:207355-219301 GCF_000935625.1 Nanorana parkeri
TGATGAACAGTAAAAGCGTTTTAATCGCCGCCTATGGGCGTTTTTTGCGATTTTTGCGGGCGCACGCAATTTTAAGGCTTGACATGTTTGGTGTCTATTTACCCGACGTGAGCCTGACTTTTATGTTTTACTAAAAATATGGGTAAGAATAAATGTTTTATAACATAACGTAGGGAAACGTTTTTGTTTTTTTTTACATTTATGGTACTTTTTTAATTATATAGTAAAACAAAATACCCCCCCGTGGTGATTATATACCTCCAAAAGAAAGCTCTATCTGTCCCCAAACTTTTTTAACATAATTTGCAAGGCTATAGTCCGGTCATGCTGACTGGTGAAATTTTTGACTGACTGGTGAGACACTATCAAATTTTTCAAGCCCTGAGCATTTGCATGTCATGAGTATTCAGCAGGGCAGTACGGTTCTATCTTCTGATAAGCATCTCCTTATAACGTCTTTTATGGCTTCTGGGTTTCGCTGCCCTAGTCATCTGCCATAGATGGCTACATTTGTTGTGAGGATTATGAGTGGCTGTCTTGACTTGTTCGTCTGCAGTGATGAGTCTGTACAGGTGTTCATCCAATTTTCCTTTTGCTTATTGTTTCAGGTTGTACATTCATCACCTCGGAATTGAACTGTGAGACCGTTATTAGCAAGGGATTTCACTGATAGAAGGCTTGTTTCTCGGCCCAGGATATTCAGTACATTTTTCACGCGGATACTCTACCTGTCCCCTGACGGTGTGATGCAGTTCAGGAATCCTTGACCGTTACCTTCCGCAGTAACACTTTTCCCGTTTGCTAGGAAAACTTTGTCCTTTGCACTGAAATCAATCACTGAAGCTGTCAAGGTTTCCAGTGCGCTTATTTAAGTTGTCAACCGAACTTTCAAGCCTTCAAATTCCTGGTGTCCTAGCTGATCTCATGTGCAGCACCATGGCAACTGCAATCCAAACAGAATCTATGATGGCGTCTTTCCTGGCTGTAAGGGATAGGAGGTTGTAGTTCCGCTTTAAGCATGTGTAAGTAAATCTGACTCACATCTTGCAAATGATTTCATGTTGGTTCACTTCACTCTATTTTAGTCAAATATTCTCATTTTCTTTCTATACTAATATGTGACTTACATATGACTTGGTCTAATGCACTAAATAATTCCACATTGATCTTGGCTTTGGGGCCACCAGCTATGCTAGTTTAGTGCTCAATCCCTCTACAATAAATTACTTATTATGTGGCTAACCAGAAATGACAAATGTAGAACTATAAAATAATGAAATACATTTACCGTAGTAGCAACAAAGGAAATCATTTTACATGTGCTATATCTACCAGTAATAATGGATGACAGGATGACAGGTGAGAAGTGGATATGGGAGGGTGAATTAAGCATCCAGGATGCCAAGATGGCACAACTATGTTAAGAATTTCACGTATCCAAGACCTTACTGCTTCCAGCCCAAAGTAGATTTATGTGTCTCAGAACAAACCAAATGTAGGCAAAAGGGACCCAATATAGTGTATATATATATATATATAGTCACACTTCCTTGTGCCATGATCCGGCGCCGGGATTTGTCCCCTGTCCGAGGTGCTCAGCTTCCTGTCAATTCACTCTTAACCTCAGTGTTAAAGGTTCAGTTCACTTGTTGCTTGTCATTTGAGCAACGTGTCTTTACATTCAGTCAGACTCCCTGTGTATTGCTTGCCCTTGTATCCCTGTGGATCGCTACTACCTGCCTTTCATCCTGTGTTTCTCTGGATTCCCTCATGTTCCCAGTGAGATCCTGCACGTCCGGCAAGTGGATTGTTATCTCCATCTCCATCAGTGAGCCCTTGCACCTGTGTTTACCTGTGTGTTTGTCCTCTTTTATGGCTGCTTGTTCCATGCAGCCGCGCTCTTCAGTGTATCCCAGATAGCCGTGCTGTTGCTGCCTCCTGTCACACTATTGTTTGGACTTCTACCCTTGTGTCCCTCAGTATCCAGAACCACTGTCTGTGTATAGGCTCCACCCCTGCTTGCTGTTGTATCCAGCACCTTGATGCTGCAACTAGTTTCCTGAGTCTGTGTGGGTGCGCTAGAGGGCCACAACCTGGAAGGTGTCTAGCAGCCAATCTTTCTCACTATTAGAAGCTCTGTCGAAGACCTGGCCCTTCTCAGATCCTGTGCCTCTAGTGTGTCCCCGATAGTCTCCTAGTTTCCGAGTCCTCTGCCCGGTACCCCAGACTTCATTTCTGCTTGCTACTCCAACTTGCTTCTCAAGACCCGGAGCTCACACGCCCCAGTGCCCCGGACCCCAGATCGTGACATATATATATATATATATACAGTAAACTCCCCGTTATCGACTGGAAAAAAAACCCCCAAAAATCGAGGACATAATATGTACTCAATTTTTTTTTGCCAGTGGATTGATGCACATTAAAAAAATTGTTGGTTGCTTGGTGCACAATAAAAAATTGGTTGGGCAACTAAATTTATTTAATTGCTAATTAAATTGTGTGTGTACATCTTGCTGCCGGCCGGCGGCTAGATTCCCTGATTGGCAGCAGAATGTAAACAATGGAGATAAATAGCCAGCCTGCTATTGGCTATTTCAAATGGCAGTAGCCAATAGCAGGCTGGCTATGGTTCCTGTCCACTGAGCAGAGAAGCGGACCTGAGAGTGAACTTTATCTCTCAGGACAGCTCCTCTGCACGGTGGGCGAGCTTCAATAGCCAGTTTAAAATAGCCAATAGCAGTCTGGCTAGTGCTCCTGATTGCTTACATTCACCTGTCAGCTGTGGAAGCTAGCCAGCAGGTGAATGGGGCTGGGATGGGCGGGGCGCTATGGGTGAGGGGGGTTGCTTGACAGTTACTATTAACTCTCATGCAACTAGAAACTACAGTTATCTGGTACCTACCGATCCCTCTGGGTGCCGGAGAACTGTGAGTTTACTGCATATATATATATATATTCAAGCCAGCTTTATTGCCTCCATGTGGCTGCTCCAATAGCTGCTACTAAAACAATAAGAAACCTTAACCTTTAAATTGAAATTAGAATAAGATCTCTTCTTGTGTTAAAAAAAAATAATATTTTGTAGCTTTGTTCAGAAAGGTATAATTTGCCGCACATTAATTTGAGTGATTTTAATAAAATAATGACAAGTAACAGCCAGCTTGTAGGAATGCTATAATTTCCAGCTCGTTCACTAATGCAAAGGTTGAAGACGAACAATTTTAAAACAAAGGTTTATGTTTAAGTGAAAGCAGAGAATCGCATTAATAAAATGCCAAAATGGCTTTTAGCCTAGGTATCAATTACTCTCCTACTCTCTTTTTGAGTTCTCTTTGATCCCATAGCAATCTATCATCAGCCAACAAATTTCCATTGTACAGTTTTTTTTGCTAATAATATTGTAGCCAGTGGTAGGCCGTGCATTGATTCAGTGACCTTTCTTTAGGGTCATCAAACAATTTAGTTTTAATTATTTTATTACTACTTTGAAAACAATAACAGCAAACAACCGAGAGAAAAAAACAGCCAATTGATATAACAAAGCTTTTGTTCAAATATGTACTAGACATGTAAGCTGCGGAAAAATTTGTGTCGGTTCGGATATTTTGTTCTTTCAATATTCGGATTCGAAATTCAATTCAGTTTGGGTTTCGGATTCGGATGAGTTTACGAATATTTGTTGCGAATACCACAGAAAACCATATACAGATATTAATACTAAAGCTGAATCTAATAAACCTGAATGGCATTCGGGATCCGAATTTCCAAATTGCAATCAGGAGCTCCTGAATGCCATTCGGGTCTGGGAGCCTCAGCTTTAGTAATATATGTATATGGCTCCCAGACCTGAATGGCATTGGTGAGCTTCTGAATGCCATTTGGGTCTGGGAGTCTCAGGTTTAGTAATATATGTATATGGCTCCCAGACCCAAATGGCATTTGGGTTCCGAATTTAGGAATTGCATTTGGGAGCTCCCGAATGCCATTCGACTCTGGGAGCCATATACTGTACATATATAACTAAAGCTGAGGCTCCCAGACCCGAATGGCACTGCCTACTCACACTTGACTTCTTTGTCTATATAAATCCATATAAACTGGAGAGAGAAGGCTGAGATTAAATTACACAGGTTTTCACAACATAACAGTGAATAAATAATAATATTTCTATTTTTCAATTTTTGTCTAATTTTACTTTATTAAACTTTTTTTTATTTTCCTTCTAGTTAGTTAAGAGGTGTTAGCGAGTATGCTGTCACCCATCAGCATTGTGTGAATATATGTGTTAAAAATATGGTCTATATCAGTGGTCAGCAACCTTATTCACATTCAGAGTCAGTTTTCAAGCATTGGACAATCGGCGTGCCAGTAAATCGTCGGATGCTGTTGTCGATGAGTTAATGCTCCTTTTTTTTTACACTCACAGTTGCACTGCTAATGGCAAGTTAAACTAATTAATTTTTATTATATTAACAGTTGAAGTGTGATCTGTCTTCCCCTGCTGAGTTGTGCTATGCCTGGCCTGTAGGATGTTTATTTCAGCTGCACACATGCTACGGAATTACCTGTTGTATTTCGGCATTGGGATGGACTTAAAGAGTAATTCCACTTATGATGAGAAAAAAAATCAATCCCCTCTGGGTGATCTGTGTACATTGCAAGGCTTTTAACAGTTGTAGTTTCCTACCTGTTTCTGTTCTGAAGAAATAACTGTTTGTTGCGGCATGTCCTTTCCAGACTGATTCCTGAATGGGAGGGTCGGGTTCATTATAACCAGCTGGTGGACTATCTGTGTTGTAATGAGGAAAGTTGCAGGGTCTGCATCGCTTTAGTTCTAATTAACCCTTAGGCTGGGTTCACACCATTCTCCAGACCAGATCTGGAACATAGTGCATTGCATTTTTGCCGCATTTTTACCGGGATTTTGCTGCGATTAGATTTTGTTTAGCTTAAAATTGTCTTACAGGTGCATTCCGGTGTGTTCCATGCATTTTTTATGTGTTTTTGATGCTTTTTGATGCATTCCAGTGCATTCCAGACCAGACAAAATAGGACAAGCAGTATTTTTCTGGTCTGGTCTGGAAAGGACTGCGCTGGTGGGAACAGATGCCAGAAATAGCATAGGGATACATTGGAATGTATTATAGGTCCGGAAACAGTCTGATCTGGTCTGGAGGTAATCTGGACGTGGTGTGAATGGGCCCTTAGGGAGTTAAGGGATTTAATCTTACCAAAAATAAAATTCCTGTTGCAAGGTATGCCAAAAATTATACTTGTATCTTAGTGCAGACTTCTTGGAAAATCAGTCAGCCAATTACAGAAGCAGGAAGTGACATTTCTGGGGTCCTCCAGGTCGCCATATTGCATTGAATTGTTTTGACAGATTTAGAACCTTACAGAAGCTTCCTTAAATGGAAAGGTCATTTTTAATAACATTATATTACAAGATGGCGTGTGTGACAATAATATATGCGATTTATTGATAAATAAATAGAAATGAAAGAGAAGGTTGTTTATTTCAATCAAATTTCACCTGTGAGTTTTCTTTAACGGGATTTCTTATTTTGCATAATGTGGACATAAACTTCTGAGTTGAGCACTTTGGAAGCTCTCAGGTGTTACTAGATATTCAGCTTATAAATAGAGCGTGCGCTACTTTCATCCTTCTAAGTAAGGACTAGAAATCCTTGTCCTTGCTGTTGTCTCCTTGATAAAAGCTGCCATTAGTACCGACGGCAGAGAGGGAAGCCAATTCCAACTCCACCCCTCTCCATTGCCTACACAGGAATGCAGGAGCACACAACAGGTTTTCTGTATAGGAAAAAAGCTACACCTGCAATTTCTGTGAGACGGTTACATTTGTGTGCATTGCCAACCATTCTCTGATGTTCTCTCTGAAAGCTTGAAGGAGGTTATTTCAGCAGTTCAGGAATGCCAATAACATTTCCTGATATACAAATGTCTGCTGCTGCAGGGAATATTTATAAATCTATATATGCAATATATAATCAGTAAATCGCGCTTTATGGATAGAATAGAACCAAAAACCCCTAACGTGACAAAAAGGAGAAGCCTAAATGCACGCTCCCCAAATACTTAATTGTAAAATATATACCGCGCTATACTTCTAGAACCCTAATTACAGATGTGTATATAAACAATGAATGTATCCAAACTAAGGATGCACCGATACCAAGTACCGTACTCGGTACAAGTACAAGTACAGATACTTTTCCAGCTCCAAGACTAGACTAGAGAAACATTCAAAAGTTAGGAGGCAGCTGTCATTTGTAAGGAGCACACGGAGCTCCTGGGATTTGTACATCTCTGTTTCAATGATTGATTTTGTTTTTATAAATATAAAGGGATGCACCGATACCAGTTTTGCAAGTACAAGTACTGATACTTGTCCAAGTACTCACAGATACAAGTACTGATACATTTTCGTTTATTGTCATGTGACAGTTTTTCTAAAACAATACAGACTAACGATTTCAGGACAGTGGTGGAGCGCCAGAGCTAGGTCCCAGCTGCAACCACTGCAACCCTGGTAGTTCTCGTGAAAATGCCAAAAATATCGGCATTGGTATCTGAAAAGTATCGGTGCATCCCTAATCCAAACTATTGGTGTAGAAAAAATAAAGTGTATACATTTGTGACAATCACATATATAAACGTAAACCAGCAACAGCTTATAAACCGTGATAGCTGGTGGGATGCGAACCCACAGTCTTTGAATTAATACACGCTCTAGAAGTCCAACACACTGTCCATTGCGCCACAGAGCCTCCTGCATATGCAATGTATATGCAACGCATTCGTGAATTTATGCAACCGCAAGTACATTTGGAAGGCATATTACGATATGCTTTTGAATACAATTTAATAACCTCTAACTTCAGCTCTGCTCTAGCCCCCATAGCCAGAAGCCCCAACCGTCCCTCTTTTTTTTTTAAATCAATCTATTCATACCTTAAATCATGCTGTCTTTGGTCTCTTCATGTGACACCATGGGTCCTTGTCCTCCACTTTTTCCTCCTGGCAGTAGAAGGATCTATAGTTTGTGAATGTTGCAGAGCCTGACACCACATAATAAGAAGGCACTGCTCTATGTACCATTCTCCTTTAGGTTTATGATGTGTTCCTCGGGGGGTGGTCTTGGACACCCTGGGCTCACAAGAAGTTGGTTGGATGACAATGGATGTCATCAAAGCTGGAATAGGAATAGTATTCGACTTGGGTGTGAGTCCATGAAGGACACTGATGGAGAGGAAGTAAGTTCTGTGGCCTGAGTTTATTTATTACAGGCATTTACACAGTGATTTATATACTGTACATTCACATCAGTCCCCGCCCTCAAGGAGCTTACAATTTAAGGTGTCTATCTCACATACAGTACATACGAGGGCCAATTTAGATAGGAGCCAATTAACCTACCAGTGTTAGAATAAACATTACTTATGTTTATAGCAACAACTTCTGCAGTATACAATTTCGGTCACTAGATGGCAGTGTTTATAAGTTCTCTTATATATCTATTGTAGATACTCTGTTGTATTGAAAAAGGTAGAGAATAAAGCTGCAACTTCCTTCCTGTTTTCAAGCCATGTGCAGCCAGGGCCGGATTTCCCACAAGGCCAACCAAGGCCCGGCCTCGGTGCATCAGGAAGTAGAGGGGCAGCAGTGGCGTGTAATTCCTATCTCCTGATGCCAGGAACATGCAGTTATGGGCGCCGGGTGGATAGTTGTTTTCTACATTTAGCCCTGCTTTGGACAAGCAGAGCTAAATGTGCAGCGGGGAGGCCGTGATGTCCATGGGAGGAGGGGGTGTTGGTGGGTAGGGGGGCGCATTGAGGAACCTGGCCTTGGGGCAGCAGAGAGAGTAAATCCGGCCCTGTGTGCAGCATGCATATCAGACTTGTGCTTGTGTTCCTCTGAGAGGCTGTGCAAGAACTTCCAACAACCAGCATGTCTTTCAAGTGTGGGAGGAAACCGGAGTATACGGCAAAAACCCGACGCAAGAACAGGGAGAACATACAAAACTCTATGCAGATAGCGTCCTGACCGGGATTCAAACTGGGGACCCCCCAGTGCTGCAAGGTAGAAGCCACTGTGCTGAGTCTTCAATTTTTACAGCAACTAGGGAATTGATTTTGTTAAATATTTATAAGGCGCGTTGGGTTTAAAAGTGTGTACTCACTGTAAATACAATATATTTTTCCCTTGAAAGCAGCTGTGAAAAGGACGACAGCGATAAAATGACTAAGGCAAATGCTATGGCCTTCATTAATTTTCCAGTAGGCGATGCATGTAAATAAACTCATGAGATCATAGACACATACATTATGTACTCTTCATGAGATATATTAGCCCATTTTTTTATTAGTTATTGAATTTTTATAAGTTATTTTAGGTATTATTTTATTAGAAATGTTTTTCTTTTTTTTTTGTACATTTCTAAAAAAACTCATAATTGGCAAATCTTCAACATGAAAACAAAGTAAATGGAACACATAGGGGAACGTGGCACCCTTCAGAAGTTTAATTCACTGAAAAATGTAATTACCAAATCTGGCCTCGCCACCAGCCTCCGGTCCCCCGGATCATACTTCCAGCGCTGATCAGACATTCCCGGCAATTAAATTGAGACAGCAAAGTTGATTGCCTTGGTTAGAAGCAGATACAGCTCACAGGTGATAGAAAATGACAGCAGACTTGATACCTTCTCTTTTCCTAGCCTTTGGCTCCTCAGTAGGATTAATTACCAGTTAATTTCTGAAAATTGCTGGGAGGATGTCCAGGATCCCACCCGGGCTCTCAAACAGTAAATTTATTTTTTTAAAGCCTTTTTCGGGAAGAACAAAAAGTTTTTCCCTTTAATTTAGAAATTATGTGTTTTGTTCAATTATATTTCCTGTAGGAATAACACAGAAGTGATAAAATAAAACATTTTCCTGATCATTCTTATACAAGCAAGTTTACTACATGACGTGAATGTATTTTTCACCACTTCTAGGCATGTGTCAATTAACATTACTCAGCAGGTTGCCCGCATGCTGCAGGGAACATTCATCTACGTTCTGTTGTGGAATTAGGACCCCGGAGCAGTGCAAACTTTTACTTTTTAAGACTGCACTGTAACTGACAATGCTGGTCTCTCACTGATGCTACAGAAGCGTGCTGATTGGTTCCTGATCGTGTGATTACCAGGAGAGCCAATTATGTTGATTGCATGAGGTTTATTTACAAAACAAACCTGCCAGCTCTGCTGTGCCTCACACATTGAAAGGCACAGATAAAGGATGCAGCCTGCAGCTGGTATAGTGCAATAAAAAGTGCAACAAATAAACACATGATATTTTTTAAATGTAAAAAACTCTTTGGGCAGGCAAAGTAATTGAAATCAAGGTAAAAGATGCATACAGACGCTGCTAATTTCAGTATCATATTACATGAATTGTATTTTTAATTTTCTGGTTTTGGATAGGGTGTGGAAGAATTAGCAAGGTTTTTATTGCTGTCTGTGAAGTTCACTTTAGCTTGGTGACGTGATGACGTCAGTGGGGCTTAGACTGCTGGAGCCCAGGGGAGAACATGCTACAGGGAACGATCTAGCAGCCAGGCTGGACCAAGGATTAGGTGGGCATTCATTCTTTATTTGAAACAAAACAAAACAAAAAAGAGCAGTTAACACTTGCATAACAAATATGAAGATGTCATCCCAATTTGGCTATCACAGTGGAAATACACTTTAAGTAAATGCCTTCTACATGACCATAGTAGGGATAAAATATATAAGACCTATTTATTAAAAAATAACCCTTAGTCATGCATGGAGTTAGCATATTGTCCCAGTGCTTGCGTGGGTTTACTCCAGGTATTCTGATTCCCTCCCACACTCCAAAGACATGCTGGGAGGTTAATTGGCTCCTCTCTAAATTGGCCCTTGTATGCATATGCAATAGGGACCTTAGATTGTAAGCTCCTTCAGGGCAGAGACTGATGCATAAAATTGTTGGCGCTATATAAATACATTTTATGAATCTTATTCGTAGAAATAATAATAGGGACCTTTAAGAAATATTGATGTTGGCAATTCCTTCACGTCAAAGCTGAACGGCATATTAAGTGTTCCTGTGCGTTTAGCTCAGGTACATGACTGTATCTGTTGGGTGTGAACGCCTGATCATTCAAGCTTTAGACACACTCATTAATCACTGATAGTTACATATACATGTTCACCTTTCAATAGCATTCAGCCTAAATGGAAATGTGTGCATTAAGATACTTCTACCGGAGAGGGTTTGGAGTTGCTTCTCCTAACAAATAAAATATATACAAAGATCCTTAGAGATTAGTCAGAACCTTCAGATGTGCTGGCTGCTGGGTAAACCAATTATACAACATCTGTATGTTAGATAATCAATGGGAGAGCGTTCCGATTTCCCTGCACAGGCTTGTTTTTAAATGTTAACACCCCGCTGAGCCCTGGGCTTTGAAAACAATGCAATAACAAACACGAGGTGCAGCACCTTATTGCAATAACGGCATTTTTGATGCCTTAGTGCAAATGAGCTTAAAGGGAACTTGCAAGAATGAAAATATGGGTGTGACTATTCCTAACTGGTTTTTAAAGTTGCAAGCCCCAGGGTTTTTATTCTGATTCCATCCGCACTGCCTAATGTGTCACCTGCTCAATAAGAGAAGATCCGTCCGCACACCATAAATCGCGCTAAAGGAAGTTTATTTTGGGTTGCACAGCTAAACACAGCTAGACACAGTCCTGTCCTTGGTCAGCCCCACTAACGCATTTAATCTTAATCTATTATATTCTACCATATCCCTCTAACGCATTTGACCCTATCCAGGGCTTAAAGTCCATTTCCATCTTTGTAAGCGATTAGCATTTATTGTGGTAATCTAGAGGTGCAGGGGGATGTATATGTGTGCACATTTTCATGACTCACATGACTGCAGGCTTTCCTCATTTTTTAATGAATTTTATATTAGGCCTAAATAAAAAATGCTAAATTTTCTCAACAGGAAATTCAGTCTGACAATGGGGACAGGTTTGTTAAGCAGGCCGTAAACAAAGGTGGAGGTGAACGTATTGGAGCATAAATGAGCTCAGTCGGTGGGCATAGGCACCCATTTTGCTTCCGTGCTGTCATGAGGTCGTGAGGGTGCCGCGTTTTATCGTGAAAGATTTCATTACAGGTTGAAAATAGGACCAACTTGTAGATATGTACAGTCATAATGAAGATTAAGTGGTCTCTCTGCAGAGAAATGACACAACCCCTGCTCTAGAGCTCGCCAATGAGCAGAGAGTGTGGGCGTTGCTGATTACAGAGCTTATCAGGTTGGTGATGGTAGGAGCCTAGAGGAGGGGAACTTGCTAGTACGATTGGTACCTCTACTCAAGTAGACCAGGATAACGCACAATCTCCTGCGTGGTGGTAGCCAGTACAGTCCAAGAGCACGGTAGCAAAATCACAATCCGCAATCATAGTCGTTGAACCTAGCAGAGGTCGGGGCAGGCAGCAAAGTATCAGGGTCACGGAACTGGCCAGGGTTCGGTAACAGGAATCAGAAACAGGTATAACGCCAGGCACTCTAAGAACAAGCTTAACAATAACCAAGCACAGAAGGACTCACCCTTCCTGCTTATATACTGTTGGCAATGAGATGATGTCATTTCCAGAGGCGGACCACTTCCTTGGAGGGGTGCACTGTCCCTTTAAGAGGCGGTCCAGTACTCGTGCGTGCCTCTTCCTGCACAGCTCTGGATGATGGAACAAGCGGACACCACACACAGCTGCCATTGGGCTCAGCACTGCAGGGAGCAGCACGCCCGGTCTCTGGCTTCACAAGGAGACAATCCGACCCTGTGGGATGTAACACGTTAGTCCTCACAGAGCTTCTGGTATAACAAAGGGGGGGGGG
>NW_017307841.1:219542-238258 GCF_000935625.1 Nanorana parkeri
TGGTACAACAAGGGGGGGGGGGGGGTGTTTCAGACCTCTGCAGAGAGACCACTGATTTACCACACAGAGAAACAGTCGTTCTATACCACATGTTGGCTTTTCCAACTCAGGCTGCTTTTTTTTTTTACAGTTGGCAAACTGTAAGACTTTGCACACAGATGGTTTTATTTTTTAAAATTCTTTATTTAGAAGAGATTTTTTCCTTTTTATACATAAAACAAGCAGGGTACAATGGGTGTCAACAATGGCCCGCAAGGGCTGAGAAACTTGCATAAACATAACATTCTTACATAGGTAGGACACACCAAAGGCCCATCAGGGGCTTGGGACGTTGTTCAGGTGCATAATGCTGATTAGTAGCTACTGAGTACGTCAAGCACCACTTGGGGGCAGATCATAGAAAGTAAGGTGATCACCCTTAGTGAAAGATGCTTTGACTTTCGTAAAGCAGTGCTCACGAAGTTGTTCTCATAACGAGCACAGTTGCGTCTCTACAACTTTGTCGATAGCGGCTTTGTGTCGTGATTCCAGGCGTCTAATCTGAGTCAGTAGCGTAGTGATGTGAGCGATTCGTTGTCTCTTTAGGCGTGCACCAAGGGGCACTTCGGATCTGCCGGTAAGGACGGGGGGGGGAGTGTCAATGTGCTCAGTGCGTGAGAGGGTACCGGCAGTGAAGTCGGGGCCCGGGTAAGGACTTAGGGCAGAAAAACTGCATAGCGTTCACCGGGATTGGATAGATGGGACTCCTCCGGGGGTTAAGTTCCATGGAAGTCCAGCAGTGGTCCGGCATCATGGCTCGTTGGAAGATGGCGTATGTCGCGGCCCCCTGGGTCGAACAGATGGTTTTAATGCACCTGAAATGTATTTACTTCATTTAAACTTAAAGTTCAATTGAGCTTTAAATCATAACTATGAACAACATTTTTAAAAAGACATATACGATGATGTCTAGCATACTTTTATTGCCTGTTTTTCTTGAACATAGATCTGTTATTTTTTACAGGGTGACAAGGTTGTTTGTTCCGCAGTGAAATCACATAGCAGCATTGTCACCCCATGGACACGTCGTTTTAAAAGGGCGCTAAATAAAAGAGAAACGTTTTAAAGCCTAAATTCAGCTAACACATTTCAAGCAGTTACAGCAACAGTCTTTTTTCGTTCTTTTTGATAAAAGGTTTCGACCACACAAATAAAAGCTGATCATTCTCAGAACTCCACTTATGGTTTGTCCCACCCCCTGTAACTACCACGTTTGCTTGGCCTGTTAGAGAAAGTGGTAAGATAATGGATCTTCTGTCAATGTTCAACTGGTAATAAATATTGCAAGCACAGAGAACTGCTATGTTAACGCTAGTAACAGACTGCATCATATATATCACTTTTTTTTAAACTTATAGTTCCACTTCAATTCTAGGCATACCCATGGCAAAGGATTGCCAGAGCACTATTATTTTGTTAAAGAGATTGCACAATACAGTATGTGTGGCTGATTGAATCTTTGTATGGAGGGCAAGGGAGCAATCTCAGGGAAGAGGAGGGGTTACTGTACTGAATCATGCAGCACAATCCATGAACCCATCGCACTACTAACCGTATCATTTGCAGCAAACAATGAGTGCAGTGGTGGCCTACGGTCGTCACCATATCATAGCAAGGAAGAATGGGACACCGGCGCTTCAAACTCATTGACGAATACACTCTTTATTGACGCATGTGCATAATATCACATAGTGGCAACATTTCAGGGTCATGAAGGATCCTCTTCATCAGGCAAAACTAGTCAAGCACATGGTTTTGTCTGATGAAGGGAATCCTGCATGAGAATCCTGCATAGTGGCACAAAACGTTGCCACTATGTGATATTATGCACCTTTGTCAATAAGGGGTGTATTTATCAACGAGTTTGGAGTGCCAGTGTCCCTGGTTTCTTTGCACAGTACTGAATCACTCACTATGTGTAAATTGTATCTTGAGAAAATAAGTTCTGTTAATAAACAGTGAAATAAGGAGTCCGCTTACAGAGTCCGCTGGAGAACATGTGAAAAGAAGCTGAGAGCTCCATCTGCTGGCTGGATACAAGAATGCAAAACAAAAATGACAAATTGACATATATATATATATATATACACTTCTTGGCCAACAAAACAGTCACCGCCTGGATTTAGCTAAGCAAATAGCTCCATGCCTTCCATTGGATAATTAGTCTAGATTGAGCAACGTTATGTCCCCAAAAAATGAGGTAATTTGACTACCTGAATATACTGAATGACCAGATTTTTCCATCAATGGATTTACTTCCCTGATGGCACATTGGGCATATTCCAAGATGACAATGCCAGGATTTATCGGGCTCAAATTGTGAAAGAGTGGTTTAGGGAGCATGAGACATCATTATCACACATGGATTGGCCACCAGAGAGTCCAGACCTTAACCCCATTGAGAATCTTTGGGATGTGCTGGAGCAGACTTTAGGCAGTGTCCAACTCTTCCATCATCACTACAAGATCTTAATGAAAAATGAATGCAACTTTGGAAGGAAATAAATGTTGTGACATTGCATAAGCTCCTGGAAACAACTAAACATTAGAGTGTGTGACTTTTTTTGTGGCCAGGCAGTGTATATTTTGTTCTGCTTTTTAGCCCTGTCTATAATAAATGAATACATGAAAATATATGAAACCATTAAATATTCTCTGTAAGAAGCGCCAGCCCTCTAGAGGTCTAGAAGTTTCATTCTTGGACAGTTGTTTGTAGAAGAGATAAGACTAATATACATACGGCAGATGCCTGTATAGAATGCCTTTAGGCTCAACCACATTGATTCTTTTTTTTTCCATATGTTTTTTGGAGATGAACAGGAATCGTCATATTCATTTTTTTTAAACACCAAGGATTTTTTTTTTCCAGAATAAGTTTTTATTTGTGTCATTTCACATAAAAAAGAATCACGAGGGAAGGTATAGGATCTTACGCCGCCTATGCCACATGGGGCATATAACATCCTCGGGTTAATACTGCAAAAATTAAATATTGTGAATGGTATCTGGAGTAAAAGAAGTAGATGGACAAGGGTAGAGAAAAAGAAGGGGCATCGAAAACAATGGAGAGGAGGTCGGAAACGACACACGTAACAGTAAGCTTTCTAAGGCTGATGTCAGACAAGTGACTCTGCTGCTAGAGACAAATCACCAGCGGCAGGATCGCTAAAGAGACCGCCTGTCTGTCCATATGGAATTTCTCCCTCTGTAGCCTGTCTCTCTGTTGATGGCCTGGACGCTGCTGATGGGAGTGACATCTTGCTAGCTCAGCTACAGAGGGAGCGATTCCATAGGGAGAAACTGGCAGCCGGTTAGTCATCATATTCTCAATTGGGGTCAGTTCCCTATCTATAGGGCCCTGGGAACACAGGTAGTTATAGAAATGTCCAAGTTGGAAGTATTCAAGCCATCTACCTTGACCCGCCAAGGATTTATGTCTTTTTAACTTTTGATATTAACAATCCTCAGCTGTGTCAATTCCTTTTTATACCATTAAGCCTGTCAGACAATATTTATTGCCGTACGTTGTTGTGCTGCAGCTTTAATCTACATAAAAAAGCTCTGTATTATTGAGGAAAGAGCATGTAATTCCACTTCAGTGTTTCATTCATTTAATGAGAGTCCTAGAAAATGTTCATTTGTTTGATTTCTAAGCCTTGTTGTCATAAAAAAAATAAAATAGAATTTTAACACTGCTTTGGCCATAAAAGTAGGAAGAAGGGTGAATACTGCGGTATTCATTTATACATGGATTATTTTTTTCTTGACTTGTTTATTTTATGTAATTTTATGATATCACATGTGTGCACGTTTTATGTGAATTTTTCTCTACCTTTGTCATAGTTTTTGTTTTATGGTAAGGTGATTGAGTGCTTTAGTAAATTTTCATTATTTTGTTAATGATTGTGGAATGCCTGCTCAGCGTTAAGAGCAATAATAATAACATAATTATTATTTAGAAATAACGGTAATAATGTATTTATCCTCTCCAAAGTAAATAGAGCATTACATAAACCAATTACATAATCAGGAAATATTTTCAACCAATTCATTAAGCTGAACGTGCCAGGATTCCGTAAACAAATCGCAGAGCAGATTCCAGCTTGAGGAACGGCCAACTGAACACCTTGCGGCCAACTCTCCCGCTAATGTATCTGGCATGGGATCCTGTGTGTTCCTCTAAGGTTGTTTTTGTAACCTTCATTACTACAAAATAATCCATAAATCATTCATGCAGAACAGCGTATCGAGCATACATGGCAAAACATGGTTTATTTTAATTAATCTAGCCAATAAAATTGAATTTTCATTACAATGGCAACCCGTATCGATTTCTACTCCATAATTAATCACCTTCATTAGGCCTAAGAAAGCATTAGTTTCTTGAGTAGAGATGTGTGTATATGGTGGGGAAACACATACACCCACACACACATGTATATACTTATATATGGAAACTGGAGTATTTTATCAAATCAGAAAGTTGATTTTTTTTTCTCAGATATTTTTTTTTCCAGATATTAAAAAACTTTCAACTGTATATTTACCCATCCAAAATAAAATAAAAACAGTTTGTTGTTAGGAATTATATAAACCTTTAAAAGAGAACTACGTGGTAAGAGTTTTTCCCCATAGTTCTCTTTAGTGTCACGGGACGACATATACTAGCGTCCTTCCATGACCCAAAGCTAAGTATATCGCAGGCAATTGCTTGCAATATACTGTGAGCGCCCCAGCCGGTGTGTATCCCGACATTATTGACGAGATCCACCCAGCTGCGTGAATGACAGCTGGCTCTGCATACCTAGAGGCAGAGCCAGCTGTGCCCGGCCCCTCCCCCATCCGTTCCTCCACTCAGCACTGGAGGATCGGAGATGGGGGGGGGGGAAATACCTGCGGGCAGCGCTGACTGACAGTCACCACTCTCTGCAGGGAGACGATAGAGAATTGAGCAGATCGTGCATGTTTCTGCTCACTTCCCAATCGATAGAGCCGACCTGTGACAGTTTCTTTGTCACAGGTCGGCTCTAACTATTAGGATGAGTGGAAATCACTCACCTCATAGATCTCCTTTAAGCAAAACCATAAAATATATAGGCTGCCTTGCTGACCACCACCTAAAAATACACTTCGCCTGGCTGACCGTGCTAATCCTCTGGCTTCAATATTGCGTTCAGGAGAACCGACTTTTCCTTGAGGCTAGAAGTCGCTTTAGATACTCCAGAGTCTGTGAAGGTTTAGGGATGCAGTGCTAAGGTTTCTTTAAAACTTCCACAAGTTTTAGAAGGCAACACACAGTACAAATAAATAGCGTGTGCTCCTCGGTTGGCATTATATTATGGTCACTAAGAGAGAAGTCAAAGGTTGGATTTTAAGAGACCACAAGAAAACAAAATAAAAGTCAACAGAATACAAATGATCTCCACTGGTATTTCATTTTTGTGTGTTGTGTCTACATAGCCTTTATTATAGTCTCCTGCAGAGTTCCGGACAATTCCAACCTGTCTGCCCCTTTTTTCACATAATAGAAAATGGTGATGTCCTGTTGAAAGCAATCTAATCTCGTCGCGTGTGGCTTGAATATTCAAATGTTGAATATGGTTATAGGTTCGAAAAAAATGTTTTGTTTATTTCAATCTCATTTATGGGAGCACGTCAACCTTGCACTGAATAATACATAACACAGTTATGGCAACTTGGTGATGCCGCTCGAATATTGATTTATCTTCTTTTTTTTTTCCACGGGAAATATGTAGGAAAGGCTGAAGATGAATTATTTCCAGTATTATTTCTGTTGATGTCTATAGGTCGTTTTTTACAGAACTATTGTAAGTGAGTCATGATGGCCTTATTCAAAACCAAGGTTGCCTAAACTGCATGTTTCAGCTATGCGTGATGGTCTTCTTTTGTTTATATATCTTCTGTGGACTTACCATGTAATGACGCAAAGTGCGGCATTGAAATAATCACATCAGTGCTGTTCTCCGCAGCATTGTGGACCACCTGTAAAGGATGCAAAGAGGGAGAGGACCCGTCACGTTCCTTAGTGTGAGCCTGAAGTGATAAGGAAAGCCTCCCCTTGCAACTCTCATCTGAGCCCAACTGGATATGAGAAAGCAGATGTACAGGCAGAGGGGCATGAGTGCTCGTGGCTGATGCAGATGCTGATACATCGGAGATGACGTGTGGGTGCAGGAGGTTGCCAGAGGTTTAGGCTATCAGGAGTGGGTGTCGATATCGGATCAGACAGCACTAGTGTGAGAAGCAAAAAACAAAGTTGGGAACAGGCCAGGTATTGTGGGGGTATAGTGTCAGGAACAGGCTGGAGCGATAACTTGCGAGAAGAGTGGTACTTATTTAGGAGGCAGAAGAATGGTCAAAAGACAAGCCAAGGTCACAAGGCAGCCAGCAAAACAGTACGGTCAGGAATCAAGCTGGGTCCAAAGCAGGTTTCAGGAACTGAATCAAGTATAATGCAGAATACACATAACATAGTAGGTAAGGTTGAATAAAGACACAGGTCCATCTAGTTCAACCTATGTATAAGTGTGTATGTATGTATGTATGTATGTATGCATGTATGTATGCATGTTTGTATATGCTTGACTCTAGTAGTTCCCATATCCCTGTATATTTAAGAACTCAAGAAACTCATCTAAATGTTTCTTGAATGTATTCATGCTATCAGCTAATACAGCTGAAGATCTCTCAGCAATGTGTGGTTGCAGTGAACATCCTTAAATAGCCCACCCGGTGCCTGGAACAGGCAAGCACACACTGCGGCGTGTGCACAGCTGTCTTTGCGCATGTGTATTCCTATGTGCGATACTGGCATAGGGGGCTGTAGGATGGAGCTACAACATGTGGTGGGGGACAAAGGCATCCATCACTCCTGGAAGTTTTGACTCTGGATCTGGTGGCCCAGGCCTCCTTCTCGCTTATCCATCCAGCCCTGCAGCCTCAGCATGAATCTTTGGCATTCAAAACCTCCAGGTCTCCAGCTCTCCCAGATTTGTAGAACACCAAAGAGACTTACGAAGGTTGCAGCATTGGAAAGAAGGGAAGGTAGGAGACACAGAATTCCGGCCATCTGGATTTTTTAACTTGACATGGTTGCTTTAAAACAGAGGCACTACCTTTCGAAAAACACAGTATGAAACTAAATGCAAAGTAAACAACAACAGTAAAATGAAAATACAATTGGCTTCCTTGGGCTACTGCCTTATTGAATAAGCCTTTGTGAATGTAGCCAGTGCTCCGATCTTTCCTTTCAACGATTTTCTTCATATTCTGTATCCCCGTGATGAGCCAAGTGATAACATTTCAGCAGCTGGATTTAAGAGAAGTGGTTAGACGCCTTCATGATACTCTGAGTAATTTTCCTAGAAACGGTTTTATCACTGCTTTTTAAACTCTGTATATCATGGAAGGTGTGATTTGCTCTTGAGCGGTAAGCTGAATACAAGTGCTTGCTTATATCTTTACATTTTCAATCTGACTCTTACAACAACCCCTCAATTTCATATCTGTTGCTCGGCACTGAAGGTAATGTTTTTGAAAGATCAATAAAAAGTTTTTTTGTGCTTAGTGATAAAGAATTAAACAGCTGAGAAGCTATGACTGATATTTACAATATCTCGTTTGGTTCTTCTGATTTCAAGAGAGCTGTATTCCCGCTGGCAATCAGCATTCTCATTACACAGATACACCATATAGTTACATATTAAAAGCAACTATGTTGCTTGAATAAAATGTCAAATACTGTTACAGGTAAAAGTAAAAAGTTAATACTCACCTATTCCATTGCCCGTGCTGCTAAACTCTTCTCCACTAAATGGAAATGGTCCTGCCAAAATCTCTTCAAGGAATATCCTTTCTGACAATGTCAGGCTCTTTTGTCCCTTGCAACATTTGGTTCCTCACGTTGACCTCCCACCTCACCACTGCATCTTGTGGTAATATAAAGGTTGGCGGGAGGAACTACCACCACCATGGAGTACAAAGAAGATCAGCAATTCTGGAAGTGTTGATTTCTGAAAAGGCAATGGGGGTGGAGGTGATTTTTCTGAAATGGAGCAGTGTTTATCAAGAGGAATGGACTGAGCTCCATCAAAAGGTTGATAATAAAATGCTGCAAAACATGCTGCATCTCCTCTGCAAGATCTGCGGGTGCCTCTATACCTACTTTGGTTTTCTATGGATATTTTTGTGATTGAGCATCGGGTCATTTAACATATAGTGCAGTGGTTACTCTTGTAACTATTACTTTTGGCCATATAATGTAGGTGTGGTGTCCTGGTGTGCACAAACATTTGGCCTCATAGTATAGATCAAATGCCAATTGCAGCTGAATAGGGCATAGATCCTTGTTCCATTGGTGCAACGTATGTTTATGCCATGAACATTCTACAGAATTACTCTGTACTGATCAGGTTTTTGACGTCTGTTATTTTTATGGGAACTAATACCGGAATATACTTTGTCTCTGCTGTAAGAATTTCTTTACGTTTGACTTCCCTGCAGCTACAACAGCCGGCACCAAAATATCTTTCTCCAGTATACAAATGAAATCATGCGGTGTGTATGCAGACCGCTATTCCTGTTTTTGCATACTCAGATACTCAGACTCCATATTAATTGGCCAGCGGAATGCGATGAATCTGTGTACATTGTCTGTCACTGACAATCTGATACGAGAGGCAAGAAACATCCTGCAGCATTACAAAGCATGGCAGCATAAACAATTCATACATTCCTCCAACGCAAGTTTACCTGGGAGATTTGAGGTTTCACTGACAAAATAAAAATGCCAGAGATTTGCTTCCTCCAAAGACCCGAGCAGCTCTGTGGAATTTCAAGAGATTTCTTTGAAATCGCACTTATTCCTTTGTTATTATTCCTGTTTTCACATCGGTATTTTATGTCACACCGACACAGTCATTATTAGTGGCAGTATCTGTATTTACTACACTGAAGCCAAATGTCAGGCAGATGTTAAATTTGAATTTTTTTTTTTTAATTTAATTCAGGTATGTACTCTTTAAAAATCGAGATATATATATCTATATATATCTATATACATATAGATATAGATATATATAAAACAACTAAGATAAGGACCTGAATCTGTCATTGTATTGTAATACCCCATAGAGCAGCCTGTGAGAGGGAGGAATGGGGCTCTAGTCTACACCCATCAGGGCTCATTTGCGTTGCGCATGCTTAAGAGGAGAAGGCATGAAGGCATTCATCTTCTGCTGCTCCATCACAGACCAATCGCAAGCAGGGGTGTGCTTAAGGGTGGGCCATATTCCTTATATTCAATTTAGTCTATAGGGAGGTCAAAAACATCCAGCCTTCTTACATGGGTGTCTCCATCACAGGACCAATTAAACAATTACAAATCTAAGAGAGTCTTTGTCTGAGTATAGAGCTTTGTGCTCTATATGTGAAAAAGAAAGTACACCCTTTTTGCCTTCTATGGTTTTGAGTATAAGGACATTAAAAAAATCATCTGGTGCAAAGCAGGCCTTAGAATTAGGTATATACAACCTCAGATGAACGACAACACATGACATATGACGCCGTTTCAGTATTTATTTTACAAACATAAAGCCAAAATGGAGAAGTCATGTCTAAAAAACTAAGTACACCCGTACTGCTTCAATAGAAATTAAGAGGATAAGTGTCAGCCAGGTGCTGCTAATCAAATGTTCTTGATTAATTGATCATCAGCAAGTGTGACCACCTCTATAAAGTCCACGTTTTAAGTGTTTGCTGGTCTGGTGCATTCAGGTGTGTGTCACCACAATGCCAAGGAGTCAAGACACCAGCAATGATCTTAGAGAAGCAGTTGTTGCTGCCCATCAATCTGTAAAGGGTTATAAGGCCCTTTTTATTATGTCCTGATATTTAAAACCATAGCACTCCACACACACACAGTCCCAGGTGTAGCCACTGCACTCAATTTGTAAGGTGAATATCCATACAAATCAAAAGTAGATATAGAGGCAATCACAGGTCACCTTCATAAAGATGGACTGAGGTCGATCGAAACATTGACAATAAAATGCTGATGCTTCAACTTTCTGCTGCAAGACCCATGAATGCCTCTATATCTACTTTGCATATGTATACTGTATATATATGTATACTGTATATATATATATACAGGGCTTGAAAAATTTGGCGGTGTCTCACCAGTCAGTCAAAAATTTCACCAGTCAGCATACACATCAACACGGTAATGCTTAATGAAGGTATTCGCGGACGACCAACTTGCCGCCTTGCAGACCACCTCCACTGGTACTTTCGCGTAAGCTGCCCAAGATGTAGCCACCGACCTCGTCGAGTGAGCCCTGACCTCCTGTGGAGGGGGAAGACCCGCTGACTTGTAAGCAAGTTGAATAGCTTTATCCACCCATGTGGAGAGGATCTTTGTGGAAGCAGCTGCTCCCTTCCTTGGACCTCCGGGCATCACAAATAACCTTTCAGTGGACCGAAAACCTTCAGTCCTCAGCAAATAGGTGGAAAGTATGCTCACCACATCCACTCTTCCTAGATATTCTTCTGCAGAAGAGAGCAGTTCCCCTTGTAGGCCCGGGAGGACCGATTCCCAATTGTAATGAAATACTGAAGAAACCTTCGGTAGAAAAGACGGCACAGGCCGTAACACTATCCGGTCTGGAAATATCTGACAGTAAGGCCCCTTGCAGGAAAATGCTTGCAGCTCCGAAACCCGCCTGGCGGATACCACTGCTGTGAGGAAGACTGACAGGTGGGTAAGGTGATACAGAGAACATGAAGATGGAGGAAAGAATGGATCCATTGACAATGCCTTCAGAACTAAGGGCAGATCCCACTTCGGAAATATTGCTTTCACAGGAGGCCTCAACATCATGGCTGCTTGCAAAAACTGTAGTACGACAGCATGATTTGCCCAACGAAACTTCGTCAAAGCCGACAAGGCCGAGACATGGACTCGTATCGTATTGTAGCTCAGACCAGCATCCAGGGCTGATTGCAAAAATTCCAGGATGTGCCCCACCGTCGGGTTACTAGACGGCCAGCCTTTCTGTGCCGCCATCGTGAGAAACTTTTCCCAGACTCTATGATATGTCATCTTAGTTGATGGCTTTGTGGCCTGCAACAGGGTTTCTACTACCGATGCTGAGAGCTGCAGGCTCTGTAACCTCTTCCTCTCAATTTGCAGACCATCAAATGGAGGCTTGCCACATTCGGGTGGCGATTGCCCTGAAGGAGAAGATCCCTCCGAAGGGGCAAGGGTCTTGGGGTCTCGACCAGCAACTCCATGAAAAGACGACAATGGCCAGAATCCCCTCCCTGTCGATCTTCTGTAGAACCCGCAGAATCAATGGAGTGGGAGGAAAAATGTAGACACTGTCGAACTGCCATGGAAAGGACAGGGCATCCTGACCCAGAGCCTCCTGGCAGAAGTAACGGGAGTAAAACCTCGGGAGCTGAGAGTTGTCCCTGGATGCCATGAGGTCTATGCACGGAATCCCCCACTCCTGGAAGAATGGCCACAGATATCTTGGATTTATGGACCATTTGTGGGGATCCACAAACTGCCGGCTCAGTCTGTCCGCCTGCTGATTCTCCGTGCCTGGCAGATAAGAAGCCGTCAGATCCAGAAGGTGCAATTCCGCCCATGGAAAGAGGACCGAAGCGATCTTCAGCAAAGAGGAGCTTTTTGTGCCCCCCTGCCGTACCACATAAGACACCGCCGTCTTGTTGTCCATCCGCAACTGGACCCGTCGACCTTGAACAAGCTGGAGAAAGGCCTTGAGAGCCTCGAATGCTGCTTGTAATTCGAACGCATTCGAGTGTCCTGGTCTCTGAGATGCCCACCTTGACTGAACCTGGTGCCCCAGGCAATGGGCTCCCCATCCTGTGAGGCTGGCATCTGATGTCCACGTGATCCAATCCACCGGTTGAAGAAACTTGCCTTTCAACAAATGCTGAGGATCGCACCACCATTGCAGACTGTTCCTGACTACCTTCGGGAGGAAGATCAACTGGGCTAAAGACTGTTTGTCCCATTGCTGTAGAAAGGAGTATTGGACAGGGCGCATATGCCAATGTGCCCCAGTGACAGCTGGAATTGAAGAGGAAAGGACTCCTATGAACGAGAGACACCGATGTGCCGTGCATGTAGCCGATGCCATGTGCAGCTTGGCCAGCCGGATGATGCGATATACCTTCCCTTTTGGCAGGAAGATCCTTGCTGCCACCGAGTCGAAAATCATCCCTAGGTACTGTATGGCCTGAGCCGGCCGCAGCTGGCTTTTCTGCCAGTTCACCAACCAGCCATAGCGCTGAAATGTCATCAACACCAGCCGTCGGTGCCGCAGGATCTGCTGCCGCGACTGAGCCAACAGAAGGACATCGTCCAGATAATGGAATATCCTTACACCCCGTAATCTTAAAAGGGCAATCACCGACACAAACACTTTGAAAAACATCCTGGGAACTGAGGAGAGGCCGAACGGAAGGCAACGAAACTGATAATGCCTGTGAACCACAGCGAACCTCTGATGGGAGTTTTCTAGCGGGACATGGAAGTAGTAATCCTTCAAGTCCACCGTGAGCATCCAATCGCCTGGTCTCACTAGTCCCTTGATGGTCTCGATTGACTCCATGCGAAACCTTTCCACCCCGACGAACCGATTCAGTCTCTTCAAGTCGAGGACTGGCCGGAATCCGCCTGAGACTTTGCGCACGAGAAAGACAGGGGAATATACTCCCTGAACAGGATGTGGTACACCCTGAGAAAGAAAGTTTTAAATCTGTGAAAAAAAATTATATATTTTCATTGAAGAAATACTTTTTGTTCTTCCTCCATTTTTTTTTATAGACAATGTAGAATATACAGTACCTCTAGAATAAATTACCATTCCATTTAATTTTTTTTTTTCCCTCTACTTTTTGGAATGTGTTACGCGCTGGCCCCCTTGCCAAATTTTTTTCCAGACATTAGCAGCAAATTGGTCTATTTGAGTCCAATTGTTGCTTCTTCAAATGGAATCTGAATTGATCAGAGTATCTCCACATGAAATTGCTATCACAAGGTATTCACTCCGGTGATATAACATATTGTATTCCCGCTGTTAGTGAAAAGGACAAGATATTTTTTTTCCATCCCTCAATACAATTTCATTTTCCACTGTTTTAGCTATAACATATTTTTTATCTGTCTGAGATTGCTGAAATAAAAATCTTCCAGGGTGATATTCAATGTACACTTTACATTTTGGTAACTGAAACTAGTAAAATCACTCCTAAAAAATGTTGAAGTTTTCACTGTTACGTAACACTATGTTATGTATTATTTTTATTGTTATCTGTTTTTAAGATTTATAAGAAGTTCTCATATAATTTGCCATTGTAGGGTGTAAGAACTGTGATCAGAGGAAACACACATACAAGTACAAGAAAAAAACAACTAATAACAGATAGAAATGTTGTATAGTTGCTTTTGTGTACAGGGTAACACATGACCTTCTGCCATGAAGCAGTGTTTGGGTCAACATCCAATCTCCAGACCCAGTCTCATAAGGGAGGTGACAACATAACTCCCTACAAGCTCCCACTCCAGCCAATACCTGGAATTTAGTAGGGGCTCCAATGGAGGAAATAACGTCCAGGGATCATTGGGAGGGTGAGTTGGTTGGAAGGTGGGCTTTAAAGAGACCCAGTCTCATTGTCCTGAATGGCCAATGGTTTTCATTAGTGTGCAAATAATTCTGGTTAGGATCCGTGCCTTATCTCAGGTAGCAGATATCTACAAACATTGCCCAGAATCTTGATCCTCCATTAATTTATTTCCTTAAAACTGAACTCTGGCCTTAGCTCCAGTCTTGCACTGTTGTAGTGGCCACTCTCCTTACTGAAGTTGCTTACACTGCACAGTGCATTAGAAGGTGCAGGGCATCTAGAACCCTAATTTCCTGGCTGGTGGTTTTTAATTGCCTGTGCCCCCACTTTCTGACCCAGGAACATGAATCACCATGACCCTCCAAAGAGGGTACAGAAAGCAATAAAACATATTTTAGTAGTGTAGGAAAGAGTTAAATGTTGCTTGCATTGCACTGTGAAACTTGCCAGAGACCCAAAGACCATAAGAGATGAGGCAAAGTCTGATGAGCAGAAACCCTAATAGCAATAAAACCTGCCAGAGGTTTAAAACCCTTCTCCAGCTTCTAGAATGGTGCACCAGGCCATATGGTGTATTCTCTATAACAATATATACACTGCCTGTCCAAAAAAAAGGTCACCGCCTGGATTTAGCTAAGCAAATAGGTCAGAGCCTTCCATTGGATAATACAGTAGGTCTAGGTTCAACAATATTATGTGTCCCTAAAAAATTAGGCCAGCTGCCTACCTGAATATACTGAATGACCAGGTGTTTCCATTAATTAATTTTTTTTCTTTCCTGATGGCACATTGGGCATATTCCAAGATGACAATGCCAGGATTCATCGGGCTCAGATTGTGGAACAGTGGTTCAAGGATCATGAGACATAATTTTCACACATGGATTGGCCACCACAGAGTCCAGACCTTAACCCCATGGAGAATCTTTGGGATGTGCTGGAGAAGACTCTACACAGTGGTCTGACTCTCCCATCATCACTACAAGATCTTGGTGAAAAGTTAATGCAACTCTGTCGTAATCAAATCTAAAAGTGGTCCAACAAAATAGAGTATGTGACCTTTTTTTTTTTGGACAGTCAGTGTATTATTTAAAGAATTGGGATAAAGAGGTGAAGGATTAGAACCCTGAATTTTTATTTTTTTATTTCTGCCTGTGTTCCCATCTCTATTCCTCCAGAAAATCATTGTCACCAAGACAGAAATGGATGGGAAATCCAACATTTTCAGTTGACACCAGAACCAGAATAGAAAGAAATCTTACAGCGAGAATATTATATTATATGTAATTTGTGTACTTTATTAGATAATAAATAGTATTGAACTAAAAAAAACATGACCCTCCACCCGAACCCTCCTCAAACACTAGCACACTTCATGTACCCCAAAGGTATGTGATAAAATGTTGGGGATTTATGTGCACTCTACCTCCACTACAAATAATTCCATTCATTAATTGATTGATATTAACCAATCACAGTGTGGGAACCTCCCAGGATCCCCCCGTTACAATTCTCCAGAGTGACTTTAAAAGGATTAATTTCAGTACGCAGCTGGAAGACAGCAGCAGAGGAACTGAGAGATCTTGATTTCCTCAGCATTAGCCCTGGATATTTTTTTCAACAGATGTAGGACTATGAATTATTGAAAATATATATTAATTTCTGTTAAATATATGTGTCTCTGCTTTCTCACTAATGATGCATATCTTTTTTTACTGCTCTTCTTCTTCTTCAACAGCCACTCTACAGGCAAGTTCAGACCCAGAAAATGATGCATCTAGCACAATTCAGTCTCTGTACTTTTATTACCAGTTTTATTTCAGCAGCCAATCTGCAAATATGCCGACTGTACTGCATGAAATTCAAATGGTCACCAGATGTGCACTGTCTGCCCCAAAAAAAGTCACCACTTTTTTTTTCGGGCAGTGTTATGATCCGGGGTTGCTTCAGTTGGTCACGTCTAGGTCAATCAACGTTTTGTGCCCAAAAAATGAGGTCAGCTGCCTACCTGAATATACTGAATGATCAGGTTTTTCCATCAATTGATTTTTTTCTACCCTGATGGCACACTGGGCATATTCCAAGATGACAATGCCAGGATCCATCAGGTTAAAATTGTGAAAGAGTGGTTCAGGGAGCATGAGACATCGGGGGTGATTTACTAACCTAAACACACACACACACCAGGTGTGTGTGATTTTCACACAGCAAAACGTATTTATCAACCAAAAAGTCTCTAAAAGCATATTTCCACTAATGCCATATATGTAAAAATCATGCACATGATGCATATATAATGCTGCTTCACAGTTTAGACAAAAATGGTTAGCTCATGCATTTAAATTCCTTGCATTCATCAACGCAAGCAACACAACATAGAGCTAATTTACCCAACATCACCTTGGAATTCCTTCAGGGCTTTGAACAACACACCCGCTGGGTGTGTACACATTACAAAGGTGTTTAGATTCCACCCATAGATCATGCTGGGAGGGAACACACTGCAGAGGTGTATACACGTTCGTGGTGTGTTTATAAGGTTAGTAAATCAACCCCATCATCTTCACACATGGATTGGCCACCACAGAGTCCAGACCTTAACTCCATTGAGAATCTTTTGGATGTGCTGGAGAAGACTTTACACAGTGGCCCGACCCTCCCATCATCACTAAAAGATCTTGGTGAAAAATGAATATGACTCTGCATAGAAATAAATGTTGTGACATTGCATAAGCTTATTGAAATAATGCCACGGTGAATGCATGCCGTAATCAAAGTTAAAGTGACATTAAACCCTCAGATTTTTTTTTACATAAAACAATACTGTAATGTGTGCCTTACTGTAATCCATGGTTGTTTCCCTTCTCTTTGCTGCTCTTCCTTTTAAATCATTCTCTCTTCTCATGCTGGGCAGAACTTCTGTTTTGCAGCAGACTGCCTTGTCTATGGAATGGATACATGGTGTCTGTGTGAAGGTTCACAACCTGAGCCAGCACTACAGGAAGAGGCACTCAGCTGCAAAGGGATTTTCTCCCCTAGCATGAGAAGAGAGAAGGATTTAAAAGGAAGAGCAGCAAAGAGAAGAGATTACAGGGATTACAGTAAGGCACACATAACAGTATTGTTTTATGTTAAAATATTTGAGGGTTTAATGTCACTTGGCGGTCCAAAGAAATCTTAGAGTGTGTGACTTTTTTGGGGGTCAGGCAGTGTATGTAAAATATTATCATGGGAATAAAAGGCAACCGCATATCAAAGTGCATCTAAACCAAAGAGCTAAAATGTAATATATTGCAGATTATCAGTCCTTAGATGTGGTGGCTGCATTATTTTTCATTTTTAGAGCTTCCATTACTTTTTTTCCAGCTGGTGATCCTGCCAGTAACACACTTGCTGTCCTAGGGTGACATTGCTCACTTGCTGAACTGCGTCTATACATCAACAGCGTTGTCACCCTAGGAAGTAAGTGTGTTACTACAGGATATCCCCCTCCTCATCTTCATAACGTAGGAGGGGATTTGTTTTGGTGTTTACAGAGGTGATTTGGGGATGATAATAAGATTGCTTAATCTAATACTGCAGAGAGCATATGACACAAGGCAGCAAATAATTTCTGTCAGGATCTACAGGTATAACATTTTTCACATATACACTTACATATATAACAAAACCGTTTCCATGGTATATTTAACAGACTGAAAGGAAGAAAATAAGAGAAGTTAATTGACAGGGTCTACATACACTTTTAGAATTTGAATATAACATAAAAAATCACTTTCCTAAAATGCAGAAGTAACTTAAAACGGGCACTTACTGTATACACATTACATGTCACCTTTAAGTAGATTGCAGCTTAGCAAGATACACAGAAATCATTGTCGAAAAGCCTATTGGTGCACACCATCAGAAAATCTAAAATGGAATTCCTAAAATGATCTATTCATATGATAATACAATCTACCTTTTCTTGGTAGAGTCAAATTGTAAGCCTATTGATAGGATGATGACACCATTTTACTGTATTTAAAGGATCTCTATGAGAAAAGAGTGGAGGCAGTTAAGGCAGGACAGGACATCTAGAAAATCTGAACGTTGAATCATAGTTTGCTCCTCTGAATATGGTCAAATCTATCATACTGTACTATATCTATATGCATTCATGAAAACCTCAGGGGTGGACATAGCATTTGTGCAAAGTGTGAACCCACTCATGGACCCTCTAGGTCGTGGGTCTGTTTATACTAGATATGGGTCAGGTGGGTGCTTGAACCCCTTCTGCTGTCACAAACACCTGAGCACTGCCTATTATCAGGGCAGATACGTGGTAGGAAGCACTCTTCATGATAAATGCAAGGCCAAGTTACCCTCACTGCCCACCTAAATAAAACGCTGAAAATGCCCATAACTGTACACAAAATAAATCAACATTTATTGAAAAGTTGGATGGCCAAATATTTTTTTTAATAATAACAGAACATTCCTCAAGAAATCCTTGGGTCCCTGATGAGTGCCAAAAACACACCACTCACTGCTTACAGGGATGTACTGAACCAGAGCAGTCACCAGTCACCCATAAGCGGGCTCAAGTGGGCAGACCCCATAACAGGCCCACCAGCTCTTACTGGCTCCAAAAGCTATATCGTCCAGTAGCCCCACCATTGTCACTTCCTCACTACTCCCCCCCCCCCTTTTCCTCTTTGCAGAGGGCCAGCTCTTCCTTGTTGAATAAATGGCACTACCAGGGACCCGCCCAATGAATGACCAACCTAGAGGAAAAATATGTTAGCCATATCTGCTACCATCAAATGCCATCAATAACAGAGCAGCATGAGAACACCCCATTACCCTAACTAGAAGGAAAGTATCCCTCCTCCTTAACGCCACACCTGCAGAAACTAACTAATAACATAAAACAACAGTCCTGAGTAACTTACAGGAGGGTGGGCAAGACTGATCCCTTTGCACTCCCACCTCAAATGGTTGCCTAGCTCACACTATGCC
>NW_017307841.1:239508-247970 GCF_000935625.1 Nanorana parkeri
CACTACTCCCCCCCCCCCTTTTCCTCTTTGCAGAGGGCCAGCTCTTCCTTGTTGAATAAATGGCACTACCAGGGACCCGCCCAATGAATGACCAACCTAGAGGAAAAATATGTTAGCCATATCTGCTACCATCAAATGCCATCAATAACAGAGCAGCATGAGAACACCCCATTACCCTAACTAGAAGGAAAGTATCCCTCCTCCTTAACGCCACACCTGCAGAAACTAACTAATAACATAAAACAACAGTCCTGAGTAACTTACAGGAGGGTGGGCAAGACTGATCCCTTTGCACTCCCACCTCAAATGGTTGCCTAGCTCACACTATGCCTTAAGATGCCCCCCTTTTACTCCACCCCCAAGCTAAACCCGCCTATCACTATACTAGCCTACCCTTCCGCCCCCCTTTAACACTCCCAGAATGATACCCCCTCCATTGCCATACAGTACTTCCATAGTCCCTCCTAGTTCAGGTCTGACCTGCATCCATCATGTCACTCCTCAGCCAAATGCTCCATAGGGAACTTGATGTCATAATTGATCTCCGGGTTTTTTAATATTCAAGTAGTGTTGGGCAATGAGAACCTTTTTCACTGCCTTCTTTTTTTTTTTTTGCAAGTATATTTTGGTTTTATTCAAAATAGAAAATTGTTTACAACAGAGTTATCACATAGGCAGTAATACGGTTAGAAGTGACATATAAAAATTGTCTACAGTCATAGACTATAACGCTACATAACGCTCTACCATGTAAGTAATAGTGAGATGAAGCGAGGCATACAGTGGTTTGTTAAGTAGTTAAAGCATGCATGGTGTTTGGAACTGTAGTCATATTATGCATTACTAAAACATCTAACCAGCAAATTATTAGGTTAACAGTTGAACAATGAAACATTGTGTGGTTGCCTCTAGGACTGAGACTGTAACAGTTGATAACTAGTCTGTGACTAATGATACTAGTGGTTTGGAACGGAGCAATAGTGGCACGGAAAATACTTGAAACTAAGAAGAAGAACATCAATGGTCAAATGTGAAGTGTATGTGTGGCTGTCAGAAGCCCAGAGCCAGAGTTCGAGTGTCGCCGTCTGCGCATGCGCAGGCGCCTGTTGCGGACCATAGAGCCGTAATAGGAGCGGCGTCTTTGCGTGGTCATGTGCCTGTTTGTGCGCACGTACGCACAGGCACGTGCCGACGTGTCATTTGAACAATTGGTGCCAACTGGGCTATAAAGGCTGTGTTCAGCTATCCTCCTATGCTGTCAAATCGTCAGCTTTCTGTGTTCTGTGCTCCAATATTTTCTGTATCCTGACTACCCGTTACTGACCCAGCTTGGACTACCATATGTTGTTGCTTGCTCCCTGAAGACCCCGGCTTGTTTTTGACCTTGATTCTGCCTCACCCCTTGTACTACGTTGCTAGCTCGTTGATGACCTCGGCCTGCTTGACGATCCTTCTGCCTTGTGTGTTCTGCTTCCAGCTTCCTCAGCTCATCTGATCTAGAGCCTTCTTGATCCGCTTCGGTGCATCCACATCCTGCTTCGGGAAATGAGCAGAAACATGCCGCCGATCCGCTCACTTCCCGATCGTCGTCCTGCAGTGAGCCGTGACTGTCTGTCAGTCACCGCTCTCCGCAGGTATTCCCCCTCCCCTCTCCCATCCTCCAGCGCTGAGTGGAGGAATGAACGGGGGAGGGGGTGGGCAGAACCAGCTGTCACTCCACTGAGTGGATCTCAACAGTATTGTCGGGATCCTGGCTGCGGCGCTCTCAGTATATACTGAGCTTTGGGTCATGGGAGGAGGTTAGTATACGTCCTCCCGTGACCCTAAAGAGAACTAAAAAAAATGAAGGGTTTAATATCCCTTTAACTGGTGGACCCACCGACCAATCAATGCATTATTAATCTTAAAAAAATAACCCTATTCTGTTGTGTTTTTGACTAAAGCAATTGATACATTTTAGTAAACAGCTATTTTTTGTGGAAAATATTAAAATCTGTGTTTTTTTTGTTTATCAGCTAGAAAATATCGGTAAACACAAAAACATAAAAGTTTTAATCTAGATAATTTCCACAACGTGCGTGATCTGAGAGAAGGAAAGGTGTTGCTTTGGAAACCACAATATATCACAGAAATTAACCGGAAATAAAAAACTTACAAGAAACACTTTTGTTCGTTTTGTGGCACCCAAGGAGAGAATAAGATCATTTTATTTTCTGTTTTACATAATGCACATTTTTATTATTGTGTTATATTTCCAGCGTTGTTCAATGTTCATTGCATTACATGGAAAGACATTAAATAAAAATAAAAAAAATCGCACCAATGAAATTTCTTTTGAATGTCAAATGCAAAGTCTTTTTTTTTAATACTGCATAGATGTTATATATTTAATTGACGAGGGGGTTTAAATAACATCAGAAACTGTCACAAATATGAAATGAGCAAGAGTCTTCCATATTAAAGAGCTGCATCTTTTAATCTTTGAAGTTAGGTAATGAAAATGTCAGAAGGAAAGTCACATTCGATCTGCGGATTTATATTTTCTGTTTAACGTTTCTAAAGAAAAAAAAAAAAAGTAAGTAGTAGATGTTTTCAATCACCTATACTGTGCTTCAAAGGGAGACAATCTATGTATGTACATTCTCATGCTGTGTTTCATTTTGTCTTGGGATAAAAATGGCTGATTGTTTGCTCACAGGTGTATAAGAAATGTATGTGTCCATAGCTTCTCATTCCGTTGCATTAAGGCAGCTCCTTTGTTTAGCGGTGCCCACTGTGGTGTGCTGCAGTGCGGGTGGATTGGCACCTACTGTAATGGCACTTGGGCGCCGTTCTAAATAAATGGCCCCACATCACACAGAGTGCCGTGCCTTACCACACTTTTGTATAAGTTTGAAACGGCCGCTTACATTCTAAATTCTTTAGATAAAATACACAGCTTATTGCTAATGTGTGCAATGTATTAGTCACAAAAAGGCTTGAGCACCACCATCATTTAAATTTCGCTAAAAGATACTGTCCACCCATAACGTTGGTCAACGATGCCCTCAACAGGGGAATAATCATGATTATTATTATACAGGATTTATATAGCGCCAACAGTTTGTGCAGCGCTTTACAATATAAGGAAGACATTACAATCACAATACAAATCAAGACAAGATGGTAAGGAGGGCCCTGGCCCTGAGGGCTTACAATCTAAAAGTGCAAATGATAAATAGAAAGAGAGGGTGGGAAGGCTCCTACTTACTTGAAGATCCAACTCTTCTGACAGGACCAAGATGTCCACGTATATAAAGGAACGAGATCATCGGTCAACACTTTTCCTGCCGAGCCGCCACTGTCCAATCTTTTGATCAGCTGTCAGGGATTCTACTCAGTAAAGCCTTTTGGTTAAGTGTTTAGATGAAGCACTGAGATCTTGAGGAATGCTGAATTAAGTTTTACTTGCTTAGAAGAATGTTACATCAGAATACAGCATTGTGAAGGAAACATAGAAAGAAAAAACAGCTTCCTGTGTATCATAGATAAGTACGCACATAGAGAGTAACATTGCACTACACTGCCACCTACAGCTCAAAAGACATATCAGTATATGCTGTTGCATTTCCAACAAAGCTGGGTATACACACTTATATTTTCTTCATTCAACCTGTGGGCTGAACAAAGAAAATAAAACAGATTCCTCCAGCGTCCTCAATGCTTATGAGCATTGATGGATGAATCACCTGCTGTTTGCAGCGGACACTATCAGAATGCTCGAACGTAGCTAGCAAATGGATGAGCGGAGGGGACGGTTAGGGTGATACTTTGAGACAAGGCCTGAGATATTGGGCGAGAACTTTACAACCGGCTCCTTCGATCAGCCGATTGAGTGATGCCGGACGCAAGGGCGGCGACAGTTGCACCAACTGTACGAATTTCACCCGGTTCATCTGGAACTGGCCAACATTTGTACCCTGTATACCTGGTTAACCTCTTGCCGTCCACCCGTAGTAGAAAAACGGACGGACGGCACTGCTGCATTGGCGGGTTGCCGTCGCCATGTTAAACTGTAGTTGCTCTTCTTTCAGCCTAAGCCCAACAACATATAGCTGACCAGTGATCGATTATAAGAGGAGAGTCGACAGCAAGCACCACATATCTTTGTAACTTTATCCACCTTTTTAAAATGTATATAAGTTTGAACATATATTGGGGGGGGGGACACAATCCCATGGGGCCACTTTTTTTAATAGTGGCCCTAACAGAGTTTTCTCACATGTGTTATGATAACTGCTCTTACCGCATAGATAACTACCTGTTAAAGTAGTATTAAGGTCTGGGCGTTTTTTACTTTAATGCATTCTATACATTAGGGTAAAAAGGGCCCAGCACTTTTTTTCTCCCCCAGTCCCCTACACACTTACCTGTTAGCTACGCTCGTCCCCGCTGCCGGTCCCGAAGCGATCCTCCTTTCCCAGAACTTCCTGGTTGCGGGGGGAGGATACTGATGGCAGAGGAGCCATAGGCTCCTTCTGCCATCAATCAAAGTGGGAAAGGGCGTGGCCTGCCACAGGGCTGTGTGTGTGTCTATAGACGCACACAACCACTGCAGGCACGAGCGTGCACAGGTGCCTACTTTAGAACGATGGTGACACCCATATAGGGGCAGGAGGAAGATTGCTGCGGGGACCCACTAGAAAATGAGGAATTAAAAACTTAAAAAAAAAAACGGCAACAGCCACAAGCAGAGGTGGGTTTCCTTGTAGAAAATAATATTTAAAAAAAGGAGGCTTTAATATCCCTTTAATTGCCATATGTGCCCTTGCATGGAAGCACAGAAACACAATTAAATTAAAAAACGTCTGGCATGGGTACGTGACTAGAGCCCAAAAATTACTAAACAACAAAAAAATCAACATATAAGTTAAAAAAAAGGTAGCACAAGTATATCTATTAAATCCAAATTTCTAAAAGATGATACTAATCTAAAAGTAGATACTGTGATTTAGGCTGAATGTATGAGTTTTTAAAACAGTAACAAGTTCTAATCAAGAAAAATGATGCTGCGGAGATAGGCGGCGGTTTAACCTTCCCGTGCCGCGTTATGCAATCGGTTTTAAAGGTCATAGAAAATGTCTGTTTCGTGTAGAACACACTAGTTGCATACTCAATCTCAGCACCGCCCAACAATGAACTTTTTTCACAATCAATAAAACGATAAAAGAAGATGAAGTGGTAAATTATCATGTCTACGCCCCAACACAAAATAAAGAACTTACCTTTAAAATATCCTCCTCTGCACAACACGCACTTAAATATGAACTCTAGGCAGATATAAAAGACATAGATTAATGCTGTGCTGTAATGGGTAAATGCCTCAGCTCCCACATGTGTACACCACTAGAGCATTGTTTACATTTCTGCTTTTATTTATTTATTTATCACAGGTATTTATATAGCGCTGACAACTTCTGCAGCGCTTTACATATTGCACATTCACATCAGTCCCTGCCCGCAAGGAGCTTACAAACTATTGCACATTGATACAGGGACAATTTAGACAGGAGCCAATTAACCTTCCAGCATGTCTTTGGAGTGTGGGAGGAAACTGGAGAACCCAGAGGAAACCCACGGAAGCACAGGGAGAACCTTTCAAACTCCATGTAAGTAGTGTCCAGAATGGGATTTGAACTGGGGACCCCTAGTGCGCCAAGGCAGAAGTGCTATGGCTTTGGGCTTATTGATTCAGCAATAACGTTGTCATTACAAAAAAAAAAAAATAATGGCAAGCTTTTTTTTTGCTTTACTTCTCTTAATACCCAAGTATTAAGAGAATACCTCTCTTAATACTTCTCTTAATACCCAATTTCTGCATATAGTAGGCTGCTACTCGATATATGCTGACAGAGCAATGTCGTGCTGGGTAGCCCTACTGCAAGGGTTATTTTTTTAATTGCCTGAAGTTCTTTCAATTCTCTTATTTTTGGTCTGTTAAATATACATTTGTTTTGTTATATTTGTTCAAAAGTGCCAAAACTACCTGTTGATCCTTCCAAAATCTTGTGAGCTGATAACTCCCTCTTGTCTCTTCCTTATCAGTTAGCATTGTTCCACCATGTCATGGAGAGGAAGAAAGGAAAAGGTGTTCTGTAGTCCTGTCCTAGGGTGACAACACTGCTCTTCCACAGATACAGTACAGTGAGTGAGCATTATCACCATAGGACAGCAAGTGCGTTACTAGCAGGCTCACCTGATAAAACTAAACAAAACCAATGCAGCCAGTACTGGTAAGCAGCAATACATAATATGAGGGCTGGGCCAATGGGTAGTCAGAATAGACAGCCATCTTGGGCATTTTAGCAAGAGGAGGGTGTGAAACAGCACAGACAGAAACGCATGTCACAACGGTGACATCCAATCTAATCAACAGGGGATCCATGCATGGAACCCCTCCTGATCAGACCATTTGAAAACAGCCTAAAACAACATCAGAATGTGATGAAAATTTAATCATTGGACATTTCTAACTTGAGCTTTCTTTTGGGAAGCCATTACATGGGTGGGTTTAGTTCTGCTTCACGTATTGTTTGCTGTTGAAGGGTGTTAGAGGTTTAGAAAGTTAAACGGCTTGCTTCGAGACAGTCAACGTCTGCTGTAGACAATGTAGAACAAGCCATTTCTTACATCATCAGCTGTAAGGACTTAAAATCGACCAACAAGCATATTTTAGATGACAGATTTCACAACGTGTCCATCAAGTAATACTTGACTGCAAGTAAAATAATTATCCCTCTTGATCTCTGCACAGACAGCCGCCAAATATCAGTCTGATCTAGCATGTCAGTTTTTTTTTTTGTTTTTTTTCGGCTCTCTTCACAAAATTACACATTGGGTGCACTCTATTGCCTAAAATTGTTAAAGTTATCTCTAATGTGTCATTATTCTTGTGTTAAACATTGCTATCGCATCTAGGTAAGAAAATCTGAATAATTTACTTTGCATTAAGAATTCACATCAAAGTTTTAAAGCTAACTCAGTTTAAATGCGAAAGCTCATTTGCACCTGATATAAGGGATCGTTAGTCACGGGAATGATTGCACGGAGGACGAGACCAAGAAGAAAAATAAAACACACTAAAAGCCTTTCTAAAGACCTTGCTGCATTAGCTGCCTAGAGGGATTCTTAAGACTTGCTTAGAAGAGTAATAATTTCTTGCTAACAATGCTTTACGAAGAGATTTCTCCATCTATCTCACTTGAAAAACTGGACCAATTAGGTGTTTATCTTTGGATTGTTGGGTCGAGAAGAGAAGGCGAAGCCCAAGAATTGGCAAGCTTAGATTTTAAAGAGTTCTTTAAAGAGCTTTTAAGGCCAATTGTGGATGTGTACAAAAGACATCAAATAGACACAATGGCAAGATTCTCAATCAGTTTATAACCACGTAAGAGGATGCGCAATGGGTGTGATTTAGTCACCTAAGGTGCAATCCAAATAAAACGAATTCCCCAACTCCAGCTTCGCTGTTTGCATTTTGTACATCACCATTCCCCTTAGCAAAGCTTTACCTTTTTTGTTTTACAAGTATAATTGTAAAAATGTTTTGGCACAAAATATATCATCTTTAGGTACAGCATGGTTTTCATATTCGCCATGAACATTTGGTTGGATACCTCCATTTATTCCAACAACTGTAGCACTGGGAATTTCCCTTTATACTTAGTCCATCTATATTCAAGGGTATTCTGCCCAGCTTTACTCCCTATAGCATTCCACCACATAGTATCTAGAATTCTGGGACATAACTTCATTCATTCTTGTGTTGAAGAATTAATGTTATGTTGAAAAATTAGCATTAAAAACATGATATTCTGTTTCTGTGCACTAAATTTCATTGTACTGTATTTTATCCTAAAAATACTGGTTTGATAAACATTTGCGCAAAATACCGTGCAACATAGAAAAATTGCAACTAGCATTTTTTTTATTCTACATTGCCTCTGTTTTCAGAAACTATATAATTGTTTGGGGTCTGAAGCAGTGTTCTAGCCAGAAATTCAGATTTTATCATGTGTGTGCAAATAGTCCGAAATAGTTTTGGACAGCAAGTGGTTAAGGAGTTACATTTATAGACACAAAATACATCATAAAGGAAATGACCAATAAGGGGTACATAATCAGTGAAGAGGCTAGAAAGTTAACCGTAACCCCAGTTTTTCCATTAATTAGTATAGGTTAACACCTATTCTGTGTCTTTTACTGGTGTCTGCTAGTGTTCAAAAATTGAATTCTATTCTGAAAATTTGAAGAAGTTTCAGCAACTTCTGTCATATCATGTGCAGTTTATGAAACATGAAAACAAGAAAAAGTCCATAGGAAGGAGGAAGTGTCAATGGGTTGTAAGCCAGCAGAAGATATCATAAAAACTGGAAAAGACTGATTTTAAATGGCTGCTGAAAAAAAAAAAAATTATATATATA
>NW_017307841.1:248886-253564 GCF_000935625.1 Nanorana parkeri
TGGGGCGCATGCCTGCACATGCAAATGAACTTTAATGGCATCCCAGTCTTAGTCCGTAGGGTTCAATATTGAGTTGGCCCGCCCTTTGCCGTTATAACAGCTTCAACTCTTTTGAGAAGGCGTCCACAAGCATTAGGAGTGTGTCTATGGGAATGTTTGACCATTCTTCCAGAAGCGCATTTGTGAGGTCAGGTACTGATGTTGGAGGAGAAGGCCGGGCTCACAGTCTCCACTCTAATTCATCCCAAAAGTGTTCTATTGGGTTGAGGTCAGGACTCAGTCAAGTGCAGTCAAGTTCCTCCACCCCAAACTCGCTCATCCATGTCTTTATGGACCTTGCTTTGTGCACCGGTGCAGAGTCATGGTGCAGAGTCAAGTTGGGAGCATGAAATTGTCCAAAATGTCTTGGTGTGCTGATGCCTTAAGAGTTCCCTTCACTGGAACTAAGGGGCAAAGCCCAACCCCTGAAAAACAACCCCACACCATATATCCCCCCTCTACCAATCTTTACACTTCGCACAATGCAGTCAGGCAAGTACCGTTCTCCTGGCAACCGCCAAACCCAGACACGTCCATCGGATTGCCAGACAGAGAAGCATGATTCCAATTCTCTAGAGTCCAGTGGCGACGTGCTTTATAACACTGCATCCAACACTTTGCATTGCACTTGGTGATGTAAGGCTTGCATGCAGCTGCTCGGCCATGGAAACCCATTCCATGAAGCTCTCAACGCACTGTTGTTGTGCCAATCTGAAGGCCACATGAAGTTTGGAGGTCTGTGGCTATTGACTCTGCAGACAGTTGGTAACTTCTGCGCACTGTGCACTTCAGCATGCGCTGACCCCACTCTGTCATTTTACGTGGAAGGTTGGACTTGATGGACTAATGTCTTTATTCAACCTCAAATACTATGTAACTATGTATAATATCAAGAACAGTTGACCGCGGAATATTTAGTAACAAGGAAATTTCAAGCAACACCTGAATCCAATGATTTGGAGGGTGTCCCAATACTGTTGGCAATATAGTGTGTATATGTATATATATATATATATAGTATATATATACATATATATATATATATATGCTGTTACTCTCTCACAATCTCAGCAGCTTCACAGAAAATCTGCAAACCATCACCTCAAGATGTGCCAGGAGACACAACTGTCAGAGGGCATTTACTTTACTTTGTAGACATTACCTCACACTTCGTCTTAACTCTACAGGACAGGAAATTAAACAAAATCTCTCCAATGGAAAAAGTATTTTTTAACCATCTCCTATTTTATCACAAGGTTTTGGCTTTACACATATTATAATTTTCCATATTGATTGGAGTATATAGTGAAATACTCAAATTACATTGTCACAATAGTCTTTATCCTTCCCTCTTCTGTAATCGTGTCCAGGGCTTACCCTGAGGAAAAAAAGAATTGTGCAGCCTTGTAAAAAAAATTAAGTTCTTGATTTCGAAGTTACCCGAAGGTTTTTCAGCTTACTGATATATTCTCTAAATGTTTTCATTGCTTGATGTGGAAGTATAAATCATAAGAATGGTGACAGAAGGCTTTTGCTACTTCATGTGGTTATTTTATATTGTACAATTCAAGGACTTCCCTTTGAAAGAGATTGCACGAAGTTGAAGTATGAAATAAAAATAGCTGGATTCTGGCCACAATAGCCGGTTTCCTGGGCACCGGCTTGCTTTTGCAAAGCACCTCATTTGTTCTGCACCTATGATCGAAATATACAACATTTATTAGCAAAATAAATTCCTTCTAACGATTAAATTGAATTTTATTAAATAGAACCTGCAGGAGCAAAGCTGTGCCCAAAGAAGGCTTGCAGAGGGCAAAGGACTGGTCATTATTTTTGCCTGTAGTCTTCCTGCAGCTTATCTTTTCCCCATTACTGACTTACCATGCCTTGTTTTGTACTGTGTGTACAATGAATAAAGCAACCAAAGCAGAATGTATTAATTGCAAGAACTTGCGCTATTGGAAATTGGGGATAATAAGATATTCTATGATATTAAAAATGATAAATTGTGTGTTAAAATATTAGTAAAAAATAAATAAAAATAAACATTAAAATTGATAAAAATTGGAAGATATGTGAAATCTAGTTGTTCTAAAAGGGTATGGGAAGCTGCTGGACTAAAGGCACTCAGCCCCTAATAGGATGTATTTTCTTAGAACGTACAGCGCTAGCCCTCCTTCAGAAAAAGATGTAAGAAATCAAACGTTTAGGATCAAGGTTTGAGGTAGGCAATTGAAGATAAAAATTATATATATAAAAATCAAACATTCAGTGCAGGGGTGTATCTCAAAAACTCAATATTTTAAATTAAAATCTATGTGAATGGTTGTGTATAACAAATGATCAAATCCAGGACGTGCTATCCCTTGAAAACGTCTGTGTGACGAAACGCGTCAGGGCGGGCCTATTCTCACGTCATTTGATCCAGTCTAAAGGAATCACGCCTAAAGTGACCAGCCGGCTTTTTTAAAAGAATATTTTTGAGCGCTTTTTAACTTGTATGCTGTATGATCTTAATAAACCTGGGTTTTATTACGCTATGAGCGTATGTTTTATCTCTACTATTATGTGATTGGATATCCCACCGGAGGGACGCCTAAAATACGAGGATACTCCGTTTAAACACCACGGGTAAATGGGAGACCTTCCCTTCCCTGAAGCCTGACCCAGCGTGGGAATTTAAGACGGAGCTTCAGGCTTACCTTGACGAAACAAACGTGTTTAACATCTTCTGATCTGGTGAGTGCATTCCCTTAAAGGGATTTTCTCCGCTTTTTTCTTAATTTTTTCTTCGGATCTTTCTTCCGTTTTTTTGGATTTGTGTTGGACACATTATTGCACTGAATTTTCACTGTGGAAGTTTGGATTTTCGTTGGACACATTATTGCACTGAATTTTCGTTGTGGAAGTGTCTTACATTTATGGATTTTTAAAGACTTTTAAAAAACTACAAAAGATTTGGACTATTCACATATACATTGATAGAAGTTTATTTCAGTTTAAATGGTTACACATTGTTTATTCACCATTTATTAATAATATTTACTCACACTTGATACATTTATTCACAGTTTATCACAGTTTATTAACATTTATTAGATAAATTTCATACATCATTTGATCATTTGTTATACACAACCATTCACATAGATTTTAATTTAAAATATTGAGTTTTTGAGATACACCCCTGCACTGAATGTTTGATTTTTATATATATAATTTTTATCTTCAATTGCCTACCTCAAACCTTGATCCTAAACGTTTGATTTCTTACATCTTTTTCTGAAGGAGGGCTAGCGCTGTACGTTCTAAGAAAATACAACCAAAGCAGAATGTATAAAGTTCAGATTAAATTTTATTCAGTCTAATATGTCATAAAATCCAACGCATTTTGGGGGCTACAAAGGGTCCTTCTTCATTAGGGCATGATACTACTAAACAAAGAGCATTCTGCATTAAAATAAATGGAGGGATCCTGAGGGCTATTTAATATGATCACTCCAGATGCCGGTTAAGGCTTAAACCAACCAGAGTCTGAAGCGATCGTACTAATTATCCCTCAGGGTCCCTCCAATTGTATCTGTCCAGTACACTTTCCTTAACTTTACCAAAACCCTGATGAAGGGGGACATTTGGAACCCCTCAAAACGCTTTTGATTTTTTTCTGCTTTGGTGCTTTCCTCCTTGCCCACCTGATCTCTACTCAAGCAAAGAGCTGACCTTCGGACACCACTCGTAGCAGAGATGCTTAAGCAGAACTATTCACTCTGCACTGCCTAAGACTGACTAAGAACACCTACTGCTTTCTTCTTGTTCTACAGAGTGTCTGTGTGTGGAGGCTACCATCTTGGTAGAGGCAGGGTTTTTCTTCCTCATGTCAAAGCTACTTCTCTGATAACAGGTGACCAGGTGATAGGGTGACTGGTGGATCAAGATCAAGAAGCAGCAGGAGAGTTGTAAAAAAAAAGGTTCCACGGAATGGATGAAGAAGGGAGATCCTTGAATTGCAGGTCCACTGGTTCAGCTTTCTCTCCAGCAAAGAAAACAGTGAGCAACACAGTAGTCACATTGGTAAATTTGACTCTGATGAGGCTAGGAATTAAATGAAACAGTGAGTGCCTTAGACAATCTCAAACTACAAATGTACACCTGGGAGGCTTAAGACACAGGAATGCACTGCTATTTTTCTGGAGGAATTCAAGACACAGGGTACCTCTTTAATCCACAGCTGCCTGTGGGTCAGTGCTGGGTCAAGAATTTCATATTCTTTAACTTTTCTAGATATTCCCTTTGAGTGACTACATATTTTCAGGAGCTGCTGAAATGAATAATTATATCCAATTAACACTATGTATTTACCATTCAATGGTGACCAGTTAATTTCTAATGCAGCACCTAATATCCTTTAAAATGATGTGTTTCTTCCCACCACCTTTGCTGGATAGTGCTGATTGGCAGCACATCTTATAGGTTTTGAACGGTTGCAATGCATTATGTGCCCTCTTGCTGCCCCTGATGATTTGCTGCGAGTGGCATTAATCTGGTGTGGCATATAAGCCACCACTTAAATGATGGTTGAAGTGAATGAAAAACTGTAGTTTTTCTATGTGTATATACTATGTATACATATACTGTATAT
>NW_017307841.1:253611-279898 GCF_000935625.1 Nanorana parkeri
ATATATACACACACACTTCAACAGCCCCCAGCAGGTTAACTTTTATATCAATAGAGAGTTTCAAATTTTCCCAATGCATAGAGATAGTGGTAATTCCAAGTTAAAGTTGAGGGCTGGACCAGATTTGCACCAGGGCCCTTAAAGTGTTTTTCCACTTTTGCAGTAAAATTTCAGAAAGCATCACTATATGTACTGGCGGAACTAACGAACAAAGGACCCTGGTGCAAGATTTTTCTCAGGCCCCCTCTTTCCACTCCCAAGGGGGGCCAGGACCGGATCTCAGTGGATCCCCAACCGCCCCAACGCTCTCTGTACCAATGGAGCTTGCACTCTAATGTTCCTCCATAGTCTTGTTGGTAATCCGGCCCTGCATGTATGCCTTACGCATATTCCCTTTAATTCCATAGCTCCAGGCCAATCTTTACAGACAGGGTTAAGTCTGGTAAGCATTAACTCCCCAACCCCCTACTTGAAATTACAGTCAGTTTTAGAGTTTTCAGAAAAAAGGAAGCAAAATGGTAAGCAGCAATTTTAGGTTATACAATGTCAATGGAAACATATAACAAATATAAAGTAGGTGCTATCCTAATTTGGCTGCAAAAATGGAAACACGCTTTAAATATTTTGTTTTACCCCGTTTGGTTATACTAGAAAGCACAGTTTAGCATCACCCTTTCAGTTTTACAGAGATTCATAGCCAGGAATACAAACACACGCCTTTCCTGTGCAAACATTTCCACAAGCGTCCCTGTGATCCAGTACTAAGTGCAGACGCAGTTCTCTTTGTGTACACAACTGCTGACTAAACTCTCATAAGAGACGTGCCACCGTATTGTACCCAGAACTGAAGTCTCCAAGGAAGTCTTATGATACAGTTATCTCTAAATAAAGCATATTATAATATTCTGCACACAGATGTACTTTTTGTTCTGTGCTCTGCTAGGCCCTTTATCTGAAGCTGACAAGATGCGCCATGTCCCGCTGAGCCCTTTTTAAAAAAAAACATGCAAGAGGACCGTTGAAAGAGAGAGGAAAGCATAGACAACCGCGATCATTAGAAAGCTGAAACAAATATGGCACATAGCATTTTTGCTTCCCATTTCCTTTGTTTAGTTTATTATGTAACAGATGCTGACATAACCCCTGGATGATATTATAGCCATTTAAAGTGAGACTCCAACTGCCACCAGCTCTGTATATCCTAAAGTAGTATTAAAATTAATATTTTATTCAATAATTAATCCATATCAAACATTGCCCAGCAAAGTATTTCTTTACATTTTTTCCCCAAGCATTGCAGTCATTATGTTTAAAAAAGCTCAGAGTCTCTCAGCCAAGCTCAGAACTTCCTGTCCAGTACAAGATCAAAAGGGAAAGAGCAGTCCCCTAGCACGGCGTTTCTCAACCTTTTTTCAGTCACAGCACCCTTTAAAAGCATGCAAAGTCTGGAGGCATCCCAGTCTACAATGTCATAGATTTTAAGGGGGACCCCTCACAAAAACACCCAAAAAAGTGGGTTTCCCTCTTCACATCAAAGTGTCCCCTTTAAATCAAGATCCCGCTTTGCATCAGAATCACACTTTGCATCAGTAACCCCCCTACACACCATGAGCTGCCCTTTCACATCAGAAGCCCCACTTTCTTATCAGAGCCCCCCCCCCCCCTTTCACATCAGAGTTCCCCTTTTACATCAGGAGCCCCCTTCACATCAGTCTTCATTGCACTCTTCACATCACAGTCCAACTACCACAAAATTTTGAGGCACGCCTGAGGAGGCTAGGAGGCCAACCAGTGTGCCATAGCACCTTGGTTGACAAAGGCCGTCCTAGCACACATAAGGGCGGATTCATAGGACCTACATTTTTAGATCTGCAGCTTTCATTAAAACGTTGGTCCTACCATGAAGGTCTTTGTTCAGACACTTTCTGTTATAGAATGGCAACGGTCTGTCCCTGTCTCCCAGTAGGGCTCCTGTTCTGTGGCTTCTGAAAAGCCGTTACAATGCACATTACAGGCAAGGCCGACCATTGTCACTATCAGGAAACCTACAAAGAGTAATGCCACGTATCTATCACTGAAGTGCATGTAGAAGGCTCATATCAAGATAGATTTGGTTACTCATGAAGATCAGTAGGGGAAATGAGTGAGAGCCCATGATATTGACTACAGTGTCGGTTTTCCAGTGGAATTTCCCAGCAATGGAGCAGAGTCCAGGGAAAAGGTAAGTACTGTCTTTTTGCTTGGTATTGCTATGGTCTATTCTGAATAATGTCTTAACAATGACAAATGGTGGATGCGGTAGCAAGACATTATTTTGTATGGTTATAATGAAACCAAGGAATCCCCTATTAAGAAACCAGAACCATTTTAATTCTCCATCTTCATTTCTTCTGTTAAATACTCTGACTTGTTAACCAGCAACACCAATGGTCTGCGTATACCCTGATAATGTGTGTTTTATATACTTAATCAATAAGTGAGCGCTGGGATCTTTATTTTTAATTATTTCTTTACCAAGAATCAATCTTATAATCATTGTGTTTTGTATCTACTCAATAGGGCCATTAGGCCTCATTAAAATGAGTTATGGCTCCATTGCTAAAACAGTTGGGATTGATGGAATGGTGATGGATCAGTAGTTTTAGGTGCCAAGATCTCAGGGTTTATAACATCTTTGTGCAGAAAGCGCCATTGACTCCGTTGGCTGACAAGATAAGTAAGACATTTTAGGGGTCAATCAGTGTTAGGAATTGGGTTGGAGATTAGGGTAGGAGTAATATTAAAGCAGAGCTCCAAGTTGATAAAACGATCACCCATGTAAATTTAAAAAAACAAAAAGAATCTTGGAAAAATGATATGTATACTTGTTTTATCATGTGCTGAGGGCCTCAGGCATAAGAGAAGGGTAAGCGAAAACTAGACTTTTGCCTCCAATATGGAACTGTACAACACAATGCTTCTTTTCCACCACAAGGTGTCCCAGTCTGCTGGATTAAATTATGGCCAGCATCATGCAACTATCTGAGCCCAGGCCGTCAGGGACTCACCCCCTAGGATGTTGTCATCACACTGCCTGGGCATAGACTATTACTGCACAGTGTCCAAACAGCATTACGGTGTTGACTGTAGCTATAAAATTTATCCATGCTACCGATGGAATAAAAAAAGAACGACCCATGATGTCATAGGGCCGACCGGAAGATCCTTAGAAGGAATTGTATATACTGTTTAAAATGTGCTGGGGGTCCTGAGGGGTGGGGTTGATTAAAATAAACTTAGCTTTAATTACATATGTACATAACTTGCATAATCGCACGCACACATCATTTATTTTTACTTTGGTTAATGTCCATTTTTGTGTCTCTGTGCTGCCAGACTCTGTGAAGACAGGTTATTTTTCACGTGTGTCAGGGGTTGAGGCCCTGTTGTCTGACATTCTATTTTTCGCCATCACCGTGTAAAACCAGTCAGCGATCATCAATCATTATCAGCCCCCTGCTGATTGTCAAGGTGTGAACTTTCACATCCTTTGGTCCTCACACAGAGTACATCCTTGTCCTTGAGCTGTAATTGATTACAGCCTAATAGATGGCAACTAAGCAAGGCTGATATACAGTGCCTTAGATTGTCATTCCCTGCTGCCAGAAATCCATTCATTACATCCTCGCGATTTCTAATGATGTCATCATTCTATGAAGCTACATGTAGAGGAGTCACACTTTAGTAAATAAAGAGTTCTTGTTGTCAGCTTGTTTTGATGTGTACTGCTTTAAAAAATCCTTGAGAGACATGGATGGCAAATTCTGCCAGGAAACGGGCCAATTTGATTCCATTCAGGGCTCCTTTATAAATAGGTCCCTGAAAAGGGATGACATTTTATTTGACCTTTTTATAAATAGGCTGCTTAGTGAATTATTTTTGAAAGCTTATTTATGCAGCTTCTATATAAACTGCTTATTGCATTGACATCCGGCGCTCTCGTTATGTTTTGAGACTCGCTAAGGTTAAGGCTACAGGGAAGGATTTCATCAGCTTGAAGAGAAACTGTCACTTTACCAATTCGGAGCAGATTGACAGTGCCACCAGATGGCCCTCTTTCTCCAGCAAGGTATACTCACTGTTTCACTGGAACTATTGCTCCATTGCTTTAATAGGGTGGGTCTTCCAGGTATGGGGGAGCATGGGGTCTTCCCCTATGTAACAGTGCTTGGGCCTGAACAACCAACCGCCAAGCTGGAACTGTCGTGTGTGTATGTGTAGTGTATAGTGACATCATCCACTCAGGTTCAGACACTATTCAACACTGGAGTCTAACCCCATGGTGGCATCTTGCAGTGTGGAGGCTCCAAGGGAGTCTGGACCAGTTGATATGCTGGGGGTGGGGGTCATCAGGAGACACTGTCACTTTAGCGTCTCTTCAATGTCTCTTTAATAACGCTACTAAAATTGATGACATCGACCACTTTGTTTGTATCACATCACGTTTAATGTGAGCTGCTACATACAAGATTTTTAGTAGTACAAATGAGTGATCAATCTCCCATGATCACACGATTCTGCAATTTAACTGCATAGCAGAAATCATTAGCAATTAATCTTTCTTCTTCTCCATTGATGTCAATGTGAATAGGAGATTAAATGCTCATTTACAAGATTATTGGGTTGTTTTTTCTCATTTCAAAATCTCCCATGATAATAATTGCCCAATACTCTCTTCCAGTAGCACTAAATGTCTAGAGTTCATTTGTTTTTATTAGTAGAGTAGAGAATGGTAAAAACCCCTGTTAGCGTTTTTACCACATTTCTCACTTAGGGAGATCTCATTTCGCTTCCTGCCGTGTAGTCAGGCCAGGAAATGAGAGCACATCTCTCCAACGTCCCACAAATTCCCTCTTAGAGACTGTTATCATCAAAGCAGGTGTCCCCATTGGAAAATTGATCCTCAATTTCCTGTCCTCTATTTTGGCTTTTTCCTCACATTTAGTTCCTTTGATGGTGGTTTCCAGGACAAGGAGAAAAGGTTCATCGGCCCAACAGGCACAGGGACAGTTATGAAGAACTGGCAAGGGTTTGAATCCTTCATCACCCCATCCGAAACTATAAGAAATGCTTTGGCTTACAGCAGAATTCAATCTTTTATTTATTTATTATTTATTACAGGTATTTATATAACGCCGACAATTTACACAGCACTTTACATAGTTGCACATTCACATCAGTCCCTACCCTCTAGGAGCTTACAATCTAAGGTCCCTATCTCACATACATACAGGGCCAACTGCCGATTATCATATGATAGTTGTGGGTGATCCCGCGATCGTACAATAATCGGCAGGTGTATGGTCAGCGTACGACCGCTTCTACTGTAAGGTCGTACGACTTTCGTCTTCCAAGCACGCTGGAAAACCTGCCAAAAAACTCATATGATTGTTGGCGGGTTGGTGGCGTGGTCGGAAGACGAATGCCGCACGGGCCGATGTGCGCTAGCGCACACTGCCGGCTCAGCACTGCAATCATCAGCAGGGAGGGCTTGCGATGATTGCAAGTACGATCTGCCTGTCCAAGATGGGCAAATCATACAAAATTTTAATGACCTTACAACCATCGCATAACGAAAGTCGTGCAATGGTTGTAAGGTGTATGGGCAGCTTTAGAGAGGAGCCAATTAAACTACCGGCATGTCTTTAGAGTGTGGGAGGAACCGGAGACATCACTCCCTTTACCTGAACTAATAGAACTTGCAACAGTGTATTGAAATAAAAGGCAATGTATGCATCACGGTCTGATTTTGCTATACTTTGAAACGGGATGTACGTCCTTCTTAAATATTGCAGTAATTCCATGGTATTTGTTGCCGCACAGCCCTACGGTTCCTAACTAACTGAACCTTTTTAATGCATTGGTGCAGGCTACATTTCCAATGCAAATGAAGACAGTACTCAGGTGAATAGCAGTCATAATTGGCACTTTTCTAACAGCTGTTTTTCATGTTGTACAAAAAGGGCAGCTTCATACAACCTATTGGGGTTTGCACTAAGGTCATGCAAAAATGAATAATGACACTTCTATTCCATGGAGTATTTAATCATGTGTCTGAAATTCAGAGTTTAAGATAGTGTTCAGTGCCTTTCACCAAAATATTGCTAAAATATGCTATTTCGTTTAAAGGGACTCCAGTCGAAAGATAAAAAAAAGATACTTTTGCTTTTATGAGTGATCTGGCATTGAGGTACCCCCAAGAAATATGTAGTGGGCTATATAGCACCTGACCATGGTGGCCATAATTCAACAAGGGATTACAGGAGACTAGTGGGTGGTCCCATTAACCAAATTCACACACGCAGGGTCTGCAAAATAAATAACCAGTAGATCCATGACTAGGGTATAGCAGATGGGTCCATACCCAACATACATACTGTCAACAGATTTCTAGAACCATATCCTACAAAAAATGGACCACACACTAATCTTTTTATGACTGCTAGAGTAGCCATTTTATTACAAAGCAGTATAACCAAAACGTCAATCTCATAGCCAACAAACAATATGTGCAGGTTTTTAAGGTCATTTGAATTAGGAATGCAACGATACCAAGTGCCGTACTCGGTACAAGTACAGATACTTTTCCAGCTCCAAGACTAGACTAGAGAAAAATTAAAAAGTTAGGAGACAGCTGTCATTCGTAAGGAGCACACGGAGCTCCTTGGATTTGTACATCTCTGATTTAATGTATGATTTTGTTTTTATAAATATAAATAAAGGGAAGCACCGATACCATTTTTGCAAGTAGAAGTACTGATACTTGCCCGAGTACACACGGATACAAGAACTGATACATTTTTGTTTATTGTCATGTGACAGTTTTTCTAATACACTAGCTTGGGGCACATGGCTTTGGCTGGTTGGAGGCGGGACTTCGGTGGGATATGTGCGGGGCTTCAGTGGGCTGGGGGCGTGGCTGGGCATGCTTTGGCTGGTTGGAGGTGGGGCTTCGGAAGAACTGATACATTTTTGTTTATTGTCATGTGACAGTTTTTCTAATACACTAGCTTGGGGCACATGGCTTTGGCTGGTTGGAGGCGGGACTTCGGTGGGATATGTGCGGGGCTTCAGTGGGCTGGGGGCGTGGCTGGTCGTGCTGGGGGCGAGGCTGGGGAATGCCTTACTCAGAACAGAAGGTACCGCACGTCACTGCTAAAAACTACCATCACCCCCCCACATTGACTTTAATACATTTTGCCTAATGGCAGAATTGTGACATAATGCTCCTGATGTGGGTGAAAGTTTAGCAAATTGAAAGCGGGAGTTTTCATGCCAAGATACCATATTTCTCCACAAAGGGCTTTGGTGTATAAATGTGGCAAAAATGTTTTTATTGCTTACAAATTAGATTTTAGCTGTCATTTTTCTAGCACAGGTCACAAATGTAAGCCTTTGAGCCTTATTGGATGCCTTGGGCAACATGTACACTGTTCCCTCCGGTCATTTTTTTCCTACGACTAGTTTGACAATTTGTGCTGCATATTTTTATGCTTATTAAGCCATAAATCTTGATTAAATTAAATAAAACCACAGGATCGCATATTTTTTTTCTTTTCTTATTCATTATTGCCTTAGTTTTACAAAAACGCTTAAAAAAAATTGCCATCTGTTATTGCTTGAATTTCGATACAAAAGTATTATTGGAATGTTGTCACCGCGATGTAGCGATCCATATGGCATTTTCTTTCTCACCCAAATCTCACCGGTTAAGGATATTGGTACACCATATGGGCTCAATGCTATTTTCTTATTATTTCAATGAAACGTTTAATTGAATGTCATATCCCGTTAAGTCAAGAGTACACAGAAAAAAAACTCTCGAAACATAGTTGAGTCACTCTGTCCTGTCGTCACTCAGTCTCTCCAAATGAGCTCATTAAGGGTTTTCGGTGCCATAAGCAAACTCTAATTAAGAGAACGTTTGGTATCCAAATTTTCATTTAGGAGAGAAAGAGAAAAGCAGATGGTTTATAATTTTGAGTCACCTAGATTTGCCCTGATTTCATGTTGTGAAAATATTTTACAACACATGTAGCCTTTAATATGTTATTTTGCACACAGAGAGGTATAGTCACATGATCAAGGAAGACTAGAGCCCTCTTCTGGATACCAATGCTCTGGGTCAAGCTGTGGTTGGCCATCGTGCAACACTGTTTTAACCAGAAAGATTGGTGTGTCAGAGATTATTTAAAGGAGAACTATGAGGTGAGTGATTTTTACTCAACCTCATAGTTCAAACCGACGTGTGACAATTAAACGGTCACACGCCGGCTCAATAGATCAGGAAGTGAGCAAGCACATATTGTCGCTCACTCACTTCTCGATCCTGTCCCTGCAGAGGACCGTGACTGTCACTCGGGGGAGGGGGCGGGTACATCTGGCTCTGCCTCTAGATAGGCAGAGTCAGCTGTCAATCACGTAGCTGGGTGGATCTCGACAGTAATGTCGGGATCAGTCCCCGCTGCGGCGTCTCAGTATACTGAACTTTGGGTCTCGGGAGGACACTAGTTTATGTCCTCCCATGACCCTGAGGAGAACTATGGGGAAAAACACTTACCCCATAGTTCTCCTTTAAAATACAATTGGAGCTAAAACATGCTTTAAAATATTTTGGATAAAGTAGAGAGGGATTAGAAGATCTGTCAGGTTTTTTTTTTCTTGCTCTCTGGGTCCCCATTGGGAAGATTCACTCTCTTTATTTGTCCTGGTGACCGTTATCACAGAAAGTGATACCTGCCCAAATACCCCGATACTTACCCCTGATAACAGAACTTCTGGTCAGAAGGAGATTTTCTCTGACCGGCAGTGTCGCGAGAGAACATGGAGCCTGCTTCCCGGCCAATCAGGAAGCCGGGTCGCGGGTAATGACTTGCGGCCTGGCTTCCTGATTGGTGGGGAAGCCAGCTCCATGCTGATTGGTTGGCTTCCTGGACAATCAGCATGGAGCCTGTCATTATCCACTGCCTGGCTTCCTGATTGCCCATACTATCCAAAGTACCGGTATCAGTATTCGGTATTGCCGAGTACTGAAGTAGAAATATCGGTACTTGTACTTGATACCGAAAAAATGGTATTGGTGCATTCCTAATTAATACATTTTTAGCATGCTTTAACTGGCAATGCTGCTTGATGAAACAAAGTTCATTACCTAATAAAGAACCACAGACAAACTTACATTATCCCTAAAGGAAGCTCTTTTCCTGTTGGCCCTGCCCGACATGCTCTAAAAAGTTAGATTAGAATCTCCCTTTCACCGATCCATACTGCAGATGTTGTCCGAATGGGATACTATAATTGGCTACTATAGCCAACAGGAGCTTCCTTTCTTCCAGACCTGCTAATAAATACACCTGTAAGTTGTGATGTCCCTATAATTCAACCAGTAACACAATATGCCTCTTTGTGGGGGTTCCGCCTGCAATTCATATAGGTTTGCGACTCACAATGCACAGTCTGCATATCACAATCTAAAGCAAGGTAGACCAAAGCATATCTTCTTATTTTAGGTCAGAAAAAATATTTCGAGGAAGCAGGACTTATAGTAGTAAATGGTGTCACATTTTCCTCATGACTGCCTCTATTCATATTTTATCATTCACACTGTGAAGAGGCAGAGAAAGGCGCAAAACAGAAGAGGAAGCCGATGTTTCTTGACAGGTGTGTCAGGACATCCTTCACACTCATCCAAAAGCTGCAATGGCACAGAAGTCTGTATTACATGAAATGATGATGGCTTTAAATATAGAGGGGCTTGTCATGGATTGGGCACATTCAGCGCTTGCATGCCTTTAGGCCCCATTCACACCAGGGCGGTTGCGGATCAGCGCGGTTTCAGCGGTGATATTAAAAGGGCGGTTAATTGCTGAAACGCAATAAAAAAACGCCCAAAACCGAGTTGAACAGCGCAGTTCCATTGAAAGCAGTATGGAAACCAGGCTGATCAGCGTGGCAAAAAAAGGGTCAGGGAGCAATTTGGGTGAGGGGCGGTTTGGATCGCGCTGAGCCGTGCGGACGCATGAACGGTTCCCATAGCAATGTATGGAATCGTTCATGTTGGCGTATCCGTGCAGTCAAATCTGCGTTGCCGAACCGCCCTGGTGTGAAGGGGCACTTAATCTGCATTACAAGAAATAGGTCCATGTATTGTGCAGCCCTAAAAATGGGGCAGACCAAAACACAATATGAACAGTGTGTGTGTGTGTGTGTGTGTGTGTGTGTTACTTTATTTTTTTCTCATATGGCCATTGGAACAGTAAAACCGTAAAACCGAGGGGAAAATGGGCTGGGTCATCTGAAAGGAACAAGTAACAAGCAGCCATCTCCTTAATTTTTTTAAAGACTAATGACTGATAAACTGTATGGGCCGGGGGTGGCTCTGCACAAGAAAACACATCTATAATTAGTATTATTATTATTATTATCATTATTATTGATATTACCTTTCCATTTCAAAGCAGTAGAACAATTTAAACTAAAAAACAAAAATATAATTTCCTTCTAATGGAAACAGAAGTGCCCTACAAATATCAACGTTCACAGATATTCGCAAGGTTAAAGGCCTTGTAAATTGTTTATAAATAGAGCCCTTGGAGTGAATGATAACATGACATTATACATACTTTATATAGTTTACCATTTAGATGTCTAGTCTGGAGGCCCTTAGGTATATTTGGGCAAAATAGCCCTCTCAGGTTCCCATATCAGTTCTCTGTTCATCAACACCATGCATTGTACTCATCTACTTGCTCAGTGTCTTGACACTTTTTAATGTGCATTGGCTTAATAGAGAGTTAAAAGGCAATTTAAATGTAATTAAATTGTCAGTTGCGCTTTGTAATTTAATTTGAATGAATTGTGACAGAAATAACACACCAGCTTCTTTAAATGTCATAATAGTTTCTAATATATTTGTACCACTCTTGCCTTTGGGAAGCACGTCTCTCTATGTTTACAGTATGGGTAGGGTGTGGGTTAGGGTATAGAGTTCTGGTTGGCTGATTCGCCTTCCACCAGAGATCACACGACCAAAGGACATGTTAACTGAACTGGAGGGAGCCTATGGTGGCAGTTTCTCCAGGAAAGGTATTTTATTTCTTATGTTTTTCTTCTATATCTAGTGACCATTTCATCATTAAAACCACTGTTATTGCCCTCCAGTCCTCTCCCAAAATGTGTCAAAAGGTCGTCTATAAGCTGTTGGAGTTGCCCCCAAGGAAAAATTACAACCTTTTGGGAGAGGAGAGGACAGGACCTAGCATTGAGAATCCCTTGGTATTGATATACCCACCAATAATTGGAACACAACCAACATGTGTACCAAGGGATTCTCAACGCTGGGTCCAGTCCTCTCCCAAAATGTGTCAAAATGTCATTTGCACATGCACATGTGCCAGCAGGGTCCAGATTTACAGGGTAGCCCCCTGTATGGGGAAACTGCTGTGGCGCCTGTGCGATATCATTACAAGGAAGTGGGATCAGATAATTCACAGGCAAGATGCCTGTGCAGCCACATAACATGTGCATTGTGCATAGGCAGTAGCTTTGCATCACAGGCGTCACCTTGCCTGTTAATTTTCTAGACCCACTTCCCTGCAAATGCGCAATTGCCTGTGAAATTTCTAGACCCGCTCAGGAGCTGATCAGAGGCTCTGAGCTTGCGCGGACAGCCGATGCCCCCGACGCACACCCAGTAGTCCAGAATTCGGGTCCAGAATTCTACCAAAACACCACAAACGCGCATGCAGGGGTGCCTTCACAGCAGCCATTTAGCTGATGGAAGCACCCGTGCAGGGAGTAGCAGGGAGAGCAATATGAAGACCCACTAGAGAACAAAGAACTGAACATTTTAAAAGAAGAACAATAGAGGATGTATAAAAGTTAAAAAAAAAAAAAGCTTTAATATCACTTTAAGTTTCAGAATTGCTCCCTGTATCGGTAATCACAGCCCCTGCAGCTCAATAATCCTCTTGGACGTCACTGGCAAACCCTTTTTATCTATTCCCCCCACAGCCTCCCCTTGTTCCCACCTGGATCACAATGGAGTTGAACCGCATACTTTTTAGGCGAGCTGGGGGTTTTTTTGGTCTATTATTTCAGTAATATCTAAAAAGGTTACAAAGGAAAACCCGAAGGATGTATAATTAACCTCCAGATCTACAGAAAGGAAGATGCTGCCGTCCTTATGGCACAAATATTCCTTCCAGATTTCCACATGAAATAGCAATGCTTTTATTCCAAATTAACTGCCTTTTAGAACAAAATGAAGCTGATAACATCTATAAAAATACAGCAGAGCTTTCACATTTAATTTCACCAGTGGAGCTCGCGATTAATGGGCATTCAGTGAGCGGGACCACGTGCGTTTATGTCACCGATGGGCCAACTGACAACGGCTCGAAGGCTTGTCTCTTCACCATCTTATATGTTTCTCAACAATGATGTCTCCTACTTTTTAATTATCTGTTCGTCCGTTTTATGGCATGTCAGAGCTGTAATTACTCGCCAAGAACCGCGCAGCGAAAAAGAAATGAAGTCAAATGACCAATCTAATCTGCCAATGTTCCCGGTCCCTTTCTTTCAATGTGGTCATTACATGGACTTTCCATAACACATTAATACAGAGACTCGACAGTCTTTGTCTTTGATGTATTGTCTGTGCAAATTCGGATGTATTAAAGAAGACCTGTACTTAGACAACATGCAGGTTGTCTTTGCTGACCTCCTTCTGGAAATTCTAGGTGCCTGGCTGTCATTATAAATGGCTTCAATGCTTCCCCAGCCACTATTCTGGAACATGATGGTCTTTTATATATAATTACTGTTGTTTGAATGCCAGATTTTATGGCTGAAGTTGAGACTATTGGAAGATCATTGTGCATTCAGCTTGGGGATTTCCACATATTTAAAGTGGACCTACCATGAGATATATTTTTTCTTGTTAAGTACACTCATAAAGTAATGTGTTAATAGAACATGTTCCAGGTATTTATTACTTACAGAGATCACAGTGATACAGAGATACAGTGGAGGTGGCAACATCAGCAATACACTTTAACTCCCTAACAAAGACTAGAGGCCACCACCTAAAATTGGTGGAGAAAAGATCTAACCACAAAGGGCTTAGGGGATTCTTTTCAGTCAGAGTGGTTACATTTTGGAACTCTCTGCCACAAGCAGTGGTATCAGCAGAGGGTATTGACTCATTCAAAAGTCATTTAGATACCTTCCTTAGAAACCAGAACATACAGGGGTTCAGGTACTCTTAAATACTGGATCACACAGGCACACATATTTACACACACATACACACACATGCACAAACACACACAGACACACAAAGGTTGAACTTGATGGACTGTGTCTTTATTCAACCTCAAATACTATGTATGTAACTATGTAGCTATCACGGTGCTCCCCCTGGCTATGCCTTCCCCAAAGACTGCACCATCTTTGTTTAGGTATCATATAGATCAGGGGTGCTCATTAGGTAGATCGTGATCTACCAGTAGCTCTCAAAGCTGATGCTGGTAGATCACGAAGGGTGTGAATGGCGGCCCCTTTATTCCATTTTGGTATATTTATTTAGCTGTGCACACATGATTACCTATTAGCCTGAGTCTGCTGAGCCAAGCTCCCTGACACCTTTCTGGTGGATACTGGTGGTTGAAGTGCTATGTGTTACATCAAAGAATATTAGTTTACACAGCCTGTTGCAAAATACAGCAAGGTGAGCCAGGATTCTAAAACAAAATGACCTTCCTAGGTGTGGATATTTACGTGTGTATGGTCATAACATTTTCTTACAGCTCCGATATGTATATTTGGAAACGTATTTGCTTCCAATATTCCCTGAACAGCCATCATTTGTCATGGACATGACAAGGGTATATTAGAGGGATACCGTTCTTACCTGCCACCACCTTGCTTACCGTGGCCTGTCCTCCCACCACACTTACCCTCCCTTGTTCCCAAATAAGACACGCCAGACCTATATGGAGTTTATCAATTCCCTTTCTTCCTTGTGCTCCATGACTTAAAATCATAAAAAAATATAAATGCACATAGGTGTTCACATGATCTGATGGTTCCGTCAAAATGTCTCTTATGGTCTTGGATGGAATGTATCAGGTTTCTAAGTGCCTTTGTTTTAAAAGGCTGAGATCCACACCACTACACTTAGGATTATAATGGGACCTTCTCTTTAGTCAGGGTTTTCTTTCACTTACCGGAACTTACCATATCATTCTAATGCATTAATTTATATATTTCAGAACCTAATCGCAAGCCAAAAGACACCCATCTTATGACATTTAAAGTGAACATTTCAGTAATTTTATGAGTCTCCATGAATAAATTCCTGATATGGCACAATGTACTGCGGTAGTATAATTCATTTCAGAAAGTTGTTCCGTTCATCAAGTACTTCAGCTCACTGCAGTGAATTTGTCTAGGCTGAGATGATGCTGCAGGCAGGGTGAAGCATTTCTCTAGTCTCCTATCCCCCTGTGATCAGATTGCAACATTGTAACTTTGTAGCAAGTCACAAGGTGAGAGACTGTAGCAGGAGCTGATCTGTGTCAGACATGAGTGTGTCATCTCTGAACTGGCACCTGAGACTAGGAAGTGACCCTGGATGATGCCTGAGCAAGGACAGCTCCATCCTATTGGAAAGAAAGGTGTTGAAAAATCTACCCAATGCTACGTTTACTTCAAGAGAAACATGGGACATAGAAGTGGTGGAACCTCTTATTTTGTATTGCTGTCTGTCCCTACTGGGGTGATTTAATGGGTACACACGAAAATAGTGAGCATATGTTCCCAATCAAGACAAAGACAGAAAAAATTCTGCTAGGTGTTCTAAATCTTCCCTACTGTACCAATCCAAAGACATCTAATGTTGTCACATGGGATGTGAAGTGGGTGACATTCTCCCCAATATCTGGAAGTGCCGGGTATGTGTCCTTGTTCCTGTTGTCAAATGGGATTAAGTGTCACATGCTCACTGATACCTGTAAGTGCCGGGTATTTTCCCATGTTCCTGTTGTCCTATGGGATTGAGGAATGATGGGTATATGATGCTGGAAAGAGGGGACGTTGACTGACCCTTTTTTCTTTGCCTTCCATGGACAAAGGGCAGGCTTATCCTAATGGTAGATCTTGCAGACTCAGCTTATAATTATCAATCACCTTCCTTATTCTCCCCTGATGCTCCATTCACAAAGAAGAAGAAGCCTATATAAGCGCCAAATCATGACAGCAATGGGTAATTGACTGGCCAATTGCCATGCACCAGCCCTATCACATCTGGGGGAGTGAGTCACATGTTCTTCATACTACAAGTATTGGGAGTTTCTTGTTTTTTTTTTCGGGTGGGGGGGAGGTGAAGGGAAGGTGAATATAAGCTGCCATGGTGGGTGCGGGGGAGGAGGGGGGGGTCGGCATTACTGTCAATCTGTTATTTCTATTGGCATGGGCAAAGCACAGGTTCACTGTAACTCCCTGTTCACATCATCGTGTACCGGGACTTTTTTCCCCCATATTTGCCGTGTGTCCACATTGATTTTAATGGTTTCCTGCATGCGCGTCAAACACGTAGCTGTTTCATGTAGCAAACTCTGAAACATGAGTAACGTGTTATGCTGGCCACGTTTGAGGAAAACTGCTCATTTTCCCGGCCACATTTGGAGTGCCATTAACCATTAATGGCACAATGGGACAAAGCATTCTGGGAATTTCTGACGCGTAAAATAAATCTACAATGGTTTGCAGCCAATTTTTTTAATGCATTTGAAACTGTTTTATGTCCTCTTCTTTATTAGTTATATAAAATGATTATTTTACAGAGTACACTGATGACACAGAGCACTATGGGTTTTCTAGCATGACTCTAAATGAACAGATTACGCTTCAATACAGATCTGTCTGGACAGAGCAGGCAAGGAGGGAGAAGAGGAGAGGGGAGGGGAGAAGAGAGGTAGGAGCAGGGAAAAGTCGGAGAAGAATGGGGCAAAAATAACACCTCTGCCTTATTCAGCTGAGTATATCTGTATATATGCAAATTTCATCCTTAGCTATTGAGCGCTTTAAACATATTTTTTTTTCTTTAGCAGAGCAGCTATGATCACCCTGGTAGACATATACAAACATGAGATTGTAGTCCATCCCGGGAGCGAGCTTGGAGTGGTGACTACTTTACATAACACACAGGGACCATGGGGAACCAAAGTAGCCACCCTGCAGAAGGAAGGAAAGTGCCAGCACCAATTCAGAAATGATTTGAGGATCTACAGCCGAGTGATACACAAATAAGATATATTGTTGTTAATAGTTAGGGTACTTGAATGTATTTTTAAGATTTAACTCCTGATTTTTAGTGTCACTTTAATCTTTGCAGTGGGGCTTATGCTCACCCAAAGCTCCGAGCTGGCTTCTTCTTAAACGGGTCAATGAAATATCTCTCCCCCTCCTGTGCGGCAGTCTAAGGTCCCATAAGTCATCAAAGTCTTTACAAAGTGTATGCACATGAGGATGGCGAGGAAGATTCAGGCTGGAGGGAGCGCTGTGACAGTTGGCCAGCTTGGCGCTTGGAGTGAGTATATCTTTGTTATTTTAGCACCTAGACACAAATGAGCACTTAACCCTTGCAGTACAGAGGTAGCATAACTGCAATGGTTAATACCCCCAAAAAATCCTTGCATTCTTCTTTAAAAAGCACAAATTGTCAAGAAAACTGTCTCTGAGATGAAAGGCATAACAAATCTCCCTACTTATCCAGGCACATCAGTATTTCCTTACTGTACGTCTGGCGGTGATAGATGTCTGGTCTTCAGATACAAATCCAAACTAACTGGGAAATCATTGCGGAGCATTTAGATGTTATTTATGGACTTGGCTTCACGCGGAGCCTAAGCTAATGCAGCCGGAGATGTGATCTTATATCCCATCAACACAATAGATGCTGTTGTCACCCGGTGATAAAGGTGCTTACAGTGTCCTTTAGATAACATTTGAAATATGCAATATATTATGGCTGTTGGGATGAGGGAGACTTCAGGCAATAATGACGTATGCTAGGCACCACTTTACCGTCCTTCCGTGCGCACCTTGACATTTCATAGATGGGGACTGCCCCAGCTTTGGCTGCCACTGGCCTGTTCTTTCAATTATTCATCCTTCTGTCCCTGGAGGTGGTTCAAAGCCGAGCTCCAGGCAAACAGCTAAATACGCAGATTCAATACATATAGGACAGCTGTTTACCAGCCAAAGGACTTATAGCTGTCTGTCTAGCGCTGAGATTTACCCCGACACGAAGCATAGACTGGTGGGCACCACGACGTTCAATGCTACAATTTTCAGTAGGGTAAAGAGCTCACTGACGTTGCTGGTTGCCAGGAGCTGAGCGGCACTCTCTGGCTGGTGTCCTACTCAGCTCCTGGCAACCAATGACTTCAGCGAGCTGGGTGGGATGCCAGAAAAGATGTACAGTGCATGCCCTTCCCAGTAATGTGCACCAACAACATCCCACTACCCCCAGCCCGTACCCCCCTCCTTCCCCGGCCTCAGGTGGCGAAAATTGTAGGGATGTCCCTGGTTTCCACTGTCTCCCCATCTGCAGCCTGCTGACTGGATAGTGTAGGTGCATCAGGAGACTGATGAAGTCATATCTCAGCTCCCTCTTATCTCTCCTATCAGCATGTCTCTTGACAGCCCATTTGCACCAGATCGGCTGCCAGACCTGCCCCCCCTTTTTACAGTCAGAGCCCTGATGTATAGGATAGAGATACTATTGGTAGTACTAAAACTGTTAAATCTGAGCTCCAGGCAGATAGAAAAGACGCAAATGAATGCAGCTCGGTAATCATTGATACATCACCTGTATCAGGCCATGTCTTCATACACCTCCTAGTAGGAGCCCCTTGAAATCTCCTATACCAGGGATAGTCAAACTTCAACACTCCAGATAACTACTAGTACTACTATAACTACTATGCTTAGTGCAGCGTTTAAGAACAAGCACATAGTAAAAAAGAAATACAATCTCCCATATTCTTCACCTTTTATGCAGTCTGAATGCATAACAAAAAAAGGTAAGGCTTCAATTGGGCTTGAAACTATTACCATTATATTTACATATATTGAAATAATTTTCTTACATGACTTCCTCACATTTTTGCTGCTTGCTTTAGACTTATAAATGTTCTCTGTAAATCAGGGAACATGATTAGCATTCCTTGTTTCCCTGTTAAAATAATATAATTCAGGATTTTAGGGAGTCTTTTATTTTCGATCCCATAGACTTGTACGGACAGGCCCGGAGCACAGAAAGTGGGGAAGTGTAGGAGCAAGGCCCACATGACGGGGTTTAAAGGGGTTTGGTAAAGAAGAGGTACAATCAGTATGGAGAGCTGGTACTTACCTGATTGGTGGAGTAGAGATGAACAGGAGGAGCTTTAGGAGATGTTACAGAGGAGGGACCAATCAGTCTTCAGTCGAAAAAACAGTTGCCATCTAGTGAGCTTGCCACCCAACCAGCCGTTTGGTTTCCTGTTATCTAGTTTCTTTGGATCATGCTGAATGTGGCTTCAAGGTCAGTATGGTGGCTGGCAGGGTTATAAAGTTCCTTGAAGGTGATCATTCTGGTCCAATGAACACTGGGTAGGGTCCCGTTTTAGGTACAGTGCTCCTTATCATGTATGGTCGAGTACCAGTGAACTGGTGGTCATTTATGGCTGTATCCTAAGTTATTTGTGCAATTGTCTCCAAAATCAGTTTAGGAAGCAAAGCATGAAGAGGTGATACTTGTCTGATCGGTTGAGCAGGGAGGAACAGGAGGAGCTTCAGGGGGATGGTACGAAGAAGAGATAAATCAGTCTTAAGTCAGAAGATAGTTGGTGTTGCGTGAACTTCCCACCCAACCACTCATTGAGTTTCCTGTTACCTAGTTCCTTCAGAGCATGCCCAATTTGGCTCCAAGGTTGGTATAGCAGCTGGCAGGGTTATAAAGTTCTTCAAGGTGAACATTCTGGTCCAATATACACTGTATAGAGGTCCGTCTTGAGTTCGGTGTCTCTTATCAGGTATGGTCAAGTGCCAGTGAACTGGTGTTCATTTATTGCTGTATCTGAAGTTATATGTGAAATTATCTCCAAAATCAGTTTAGGAAGCAAAGTATGGAGAGGTGGTGCCTAGCTGACTAGTCAAGCAAGGAGGAACAGGAGGAGCTTCAGGGGATGGTACAGAAGAGGGATTAGTCTTCAGTTGGAAGATCGTTGAGGTTGGGGGAACTTCCCACCCAACCGCCCATTTGGTATCATGTTACCTACTTTCTACTGTTTCGAAACATGCTGGATGTGGCTCCAACTCAGTGTAGCAGCTGGCGGGGTTATAAAGTCCTTGAAGGTGATCATTCTGGTCCAATGTACAATGGGTAGAAGCCCGTCTTACATACAGTGCCCCTTATCACGTATGGTTGAGTGCCAGTGAACTGGTGGTCATATAAGGCTGTATCTGCCGTTAATTGTGCAATTGCCTCCAAGCTGCTGTTAGGCAGATGGAGGCCTCTGAAGGACATTGGGCTCCACTCATGTTGTATTTGTTGCTATTCATACATAGTGATAATAAGTGCTTGCTATTGCTATTAAGCTCCAATCTGCGTCTTCTGTTGGTTGTTTAGGTTGATTGACAGGAAGTAGAGTGGTGGTCAGGTAGTCCGGGAGACAGGTCATCTTTAATAACCTAGTCATGAGAGAGAAGTAGTGTCCCAGTCACTGAGCAGCACAAGCAAGCTGGAAGCAGATGGTGCCTATGTTACCAAAATCCTCAGCACAGGGCCGTGATGCTCTTAATCCAGCCCTGCCTATGTAATGAGCAAATACAGTTGCCCCATGTACATATATAACTGCAAACTAAACAGGGAAACACGTTTTTTTTTAAATTACATTCACAGGGGAAAAAAATGATCTTCTCTTGTTTTGGCCAACGAAGACACATCATTTACTACACATCCAAGATTCACAGTTCAGTTATTTTTTTCCCCGACTGCTAACCCCCCTGCTGTCAGCGCCCGCTGTCAGCGCCCGCATAGAAGTCTGCTGGACTTTAATTGTTGCAGATTTGAGGAAGAGAGAGTTCAGAGATCTGAGAATTCTACAGAAGCTGGATGCAGGTCCGACACGGTAAATAAAAAAAATGCCATTCAAATCATAGAGCTGCGAAAGGAGCAATCAATACCAAACATATGGCATGTGTATGGGGGTGTTTGTAGAATCTAAATGCAAGCAAAGGAAGACAAAACATTTGAAGAAGGCTTAAAGTGTATCTAAACCCCAAAACAAAATTATAATACATTGCAGTGCTTCAGTCCTTAGTGACTGCGGCTGCATTCGTTTTATTTTTTTTTTAGGCTTTTTTTTTGCATTTATTTTCACTTGGTGATCTAGCCAGTAATACACTTCCTGTCTTAGGGTGGCTCCACTCTATGGAGGAGCAACAGAGCCCCCCTTGGACACCAGTATTGTCACCCTGCGGGGAGAGTGGTGTTGGATGGACTTGACTAACAAATTAAATCCGAACACCAGCTGAACATTTTTAAGAAGTTACAGCAACATTTTTTTTCCCTTTTTGGAGGATAAAGTTTTTACATAAATGAATAAAAGCTGACCATTGTGAGTACCCTTATGGCTGTTCAATGGTTTCTCCCAACCCTCTATCTGCCACGTATGTTGGACAGCATGGTCTGGTAAAGGATGATGAAAAATAACAGACTTACTGGTCGTATCTCTAGGTGAAAATAAAATTTACAAAATCCTAAAAAAACAAACAAATTCAGCCGCCGCATTTAAGAATCAATAAGCTGCAATTATGAAATGTTTGCGTTTGGGTTGAGATGCACTTTAATGCACCCCAATGGAGCGCCCTCCCACCCTTTACAAAAGAAAAAAACTTGTTGTACCTCCTTTGCAGATGTCTTCCATCCAGGGTGCAGTAAGGGTTTCTGAAAAGACTAGGGCTGGAGTAACAGGAAATGTTAGTGTGATGGCAGCTTAGGGTAGGACCAAGGCCCGATTTACTCTCTCTGCTGCCCCAATGCCAGGCACCCTCTTATATGCAGGCTGCATACAAGTGATCTCGGCGACATCGCCAAGATCAGTTGTCCAAAACAAGCTGGCGGTGGCTTCCCCGATGTACATTGTAGAGAACGACTACTCGGCCAACGCCCGAAACTGCATGTCCCAGGAGTCGGGAGATAGAAATTCCACACCCCTGCTGCCCCTCTGCTTCCTGCTGCCCACCGAGGCCAGGCCTCGGTTGGCCTTTTGGTAAATCTGGCCCTGGCTAGGACAATGCTCTCGATCCGCCCCACTAGCACTGATCTAATCCCTGATGCATCAAAATCATCCTGCTACTGTACATCCTCACAGTTACTAAGCCTGTGTTCTACTGCATGTTCAGCTTCTACCTGCATGTGAGCGGGCAGGCACCTCAAGCTGAGCAGAAACCACTGTCATTTTATTCAAGGTTTATATAAAACATCAGAATTTGTTCACAAGGTATCACAGTTCAGTCTATAAGACTGGTCACCTCTAACAGACCACATAAGCCAGGGGTGCCCACAATTTTTTGTCTGGAGATTTACTTTTCAAATGACGAGCTCAATGAGATCTACCAACGAAAAAAACACCTGCATTCGGGGGCGGGAGGGGGCGTGACGGTGCATTGAAGTCAATGGCACTGCAGCCACGCCCCCCCTGCAGTGCGATTGCCCGCACCCGGAACGCAGGCAGATTAGTGCCTGCGTTCCGGTCCAGTGCGATGTGCAAAAATGCTGCAAGCACTAATGTTTAGTAGTCACAATCTATAAACACATACTTCTAGATAATTGCCAGCTTTTTATTATTTGCATACCTTATTTTCTCCCCCCACCCCCCATTCTTTTCACAGTGGCCTTTTTTTTACTAAGGGCAGAGTAATAGATCTTTCTTTACTTCCTGGAACTCTGGCACATGTGAGTAGGACATGTGAGCTTCCATATCATCTCAGGGGAGGAAAATGTCTCTCCCTGAGATCTCGTGAGATTACAGATGAGATTTCCCAGCAATGCTCTGCTGATGTAACCTTCCCAGGATGCAACTCTTGGGCACAGATTACATCGCTAATGCCCAAGAGGACCAGGAAGTGGAAAAATAGAAAGAGATATATGTTTGTTTAGCTAATGAATGTAAGATGATTTCATATCAGCATGCAGAGCTGTATGCTTATGTGATTTTTAGTCAAAGGGGGTAAGGGTTCGCTTTAAGACAGAACTGGCGAGTAGAATTAAAAAGAACATCAGACAATGAGGCAGAATTACAAAGCAGCTTTGTCAACCACCTGTTACATGGGAGACTGTGCAGATGTGCGATGCTGTTTGTCTTCATTTCTTTTTTTTTTTTTTCCTCCCATACCGAAAAGATAATACCCCATCATTTTTGTGCACATAAAAAGAGTCCGGCACCATTTAAGCTCTGCGTAGGAAATATAATTTTGTGCGCATTCATGCGCTGCACAGACAGATGGGAGCACAGCAGGTAGATAAACTGACATTCCCCTCCATGAATACCTTTAGAAGAAAGGTCAGAGATAAGACAGAGAGGGAAAGCGAATGCAAATAAGGCCGGTCGTCTGTTATAATACGATAGGAGGGGAAAACATATCCGCTCCTGTTCCTTTTAGAGTCCTGCACTCGCAGAGCTATCAGACAGCATCTGTTCCATTTGAAAAACCTTTTCGCCGTATTCCAGCACCGCTCGAGCATTTAGCAGCCTTCCCCCCCTCGGTAGCCCTCAGGAGTCATCTGCAGGCTCTTTGATACAACCTGAGTTGACGATGAATTCTTTATTATGATCATAAGGCAATATGGTGCTCTCGTTAATTTTAAACTGCCTCGCCTTTCGTTGGCGGCCCCGGGTGCGCGCAAACTGCTAAAGATTGCGCGTCAGATGTTCAAATGCAAACAGAACTTGGGGGTAGCCGCGTGCTAATGGCTGCTGACGGCCCCACTGTTGTGTAATAGGCAATCTGTTTACACACAAATGTTGCTTAGCGGGTGAAGGCTTTTTATAAGATGCTTAAAAAAAATAGAGTTATTAAGATGCAGAAAAACTTATTTAAAATACATAGAAAATGTAAAGTTTAAAAAAGAACTTCAGGTATGTAAAAAGTTAACCCTTGCAGTGGCGCGACCTATGCACTGCAAGTGTTAATCGCTTGTTTTTTTTTCTAGTGGCCGGAATACAGAATATATACTCACTTGATCCTCGATCCTGCAGCAGTCAGCACTCGCCTCTCTCCCCCTCAGCCACGGGTGTGGTTATTCCTACCATTGGATCAATTATTCCTACTCCCCTTAACCACATGCACTAGGTAATTTTTTTTCTTCCACTGCTTACCAACCCTGGGGCATTTTTTATTCCCACTGACAACCAGTGTCGGATTTCCCACAAGGCCAACCAAGCCCCGACCTTGGGGCAGCAGGGAGTAGAGAGGTAGCAGGGGTGTGGAATTCCTATCTCCTGATGCCCGGGACATGCAGTTCCGGGTGCCAGGAAGGTAAGTGTTTTCTACATTTAGCCCTGTTTTGGGCAAGCAGAACTAAATGTACAGCGGGGAAGCCGCTGCTTGTTTTGCACGAGTGATCCCCGTGATGTCGACGAGATCACTTGTATGCAGCCTGCAGGTCTGCCATTCTCCATGGGGTTGGGAGGGTGCATTGAGTAACCTGGCTTTGGGGGCAAGGGTTGGTGGTTAGAAGAGCGCATTGAGGAACCTGGCCTTGGGGCAGCAGAGAGAGTAAATCCAGTCCACCCCCATGAGATCTGAAGGATGGCGAACTGACCCTCTGTTAATAAAGTTTGAGGGCACATGGTTTTTGTGCACTGCAACTCGCAATACAATGAAAAAACCATTTGTAAAAATGAACTTAACATTACAACCTACATAAAAACCACAACGCTCAAAAATGAACTGCAGAGCACAAGCCATTCCAAAGCATTTGTTGATGCGTGCACTGTGGTGTGAGCCTAACCGAGTAAAGGAAAAGAAAACCAGCAGTTCTTGTCTTTTTCTGAAGACCGAAATATGAAATACCTCCCATCTTTTCTAGCAGAGAGGGTGGTGTCTCTCCTCTGAATTATCCGGCCATGTATTTACAGTCTTACTACAAACCTTAAAGTGTATCTCCAGACAAAATGTTTTCTCTTAGTTTTGGATAAAGTGAGGAAATGTTAGAACTCCTGTTGGGTTTTACCGCTATCTGGGGCTCCATTAGAGAGCTTTACCGTCACTTCCTGTCCTGCTGACAACATTTTACCAGTCAGGAAGCAAGGGGAGCTCTCTAAAAGCAACACAGATAGAAAAAAAAATGCTTTTCCTTAATGGAGCAGGGGAGGGCGGTCAGATTTGTATTTCTGTCTGGGTCCCTCTGCCTGTCTGGTTCTCCAGTCTACGAAATTATGTTGAAACCATCTGAACAGGCCAGAATGCTTTCAGCTTAAAGTGACCATGCTCCAAGCGGCGCTTTGCTCAGCAACATATCACATTATCAAAGCTCGCTATCCTAGGAATACATCTCGACGCGTCTCCTGAAATGATCCGAGCCGTTTGTTAATGGGTGCAAGCCGGTTATAACTTTGTATTCCGTGACATGTAAATATTTCAATATTGTGTTTCTGCTCGTGGCGCCAAGACCTGTTTGCTAATCTAATATTTCAAAGCAATGGCTTTTTAATGTAGCTTCTGGGACACGAGAGAAATGGAGTTCTAACATTAATAGACGTGATAGGCTATTTGTTTTAATAAATGCTTGGCAAAGCATCCGGGAATTTGGAATCCATTATACGTTGCTAAGACCTCAAAGAGATTGTTCAGTTTTTTTTTTTTTTTTTTAAACCCCAAGAAAAATGACTTTGCGGCACGTGCTAATGAAGTTAAATCGTGGCGTCTGCCGTCACAGAGTTCTGCAATGTGTGATGAGTAGTGGGGAGTTGTCTCTGAAATGAAGATACTGTCTAAAATATGCTATAAATGATGCACTTAGTGCCATACCTATGAAGTTGTGAATGACTGAGTTGAATGCCCATCAGATCATTTGACTTGCTTATTAAGCACATTGCCCATTTTCCAATGGGGCATCCATTGTACTGGGACAAGCTTAAGGTGCAACTGGATTTCCCAGCCTTACCCATATCTTCAAAATAACAACACATACACCTTTAGACCCCGTTCACAGCGAGGCGGTTTGGCTGTGCAGATCCGCCGACATGAACAATCCCATACATTGCTATGGGGACCATTCATACGACCGCGTGGGTCAGCGCAATCCGAACCACCCCCCGCCGGAGCTGCTTCCTGCACTATTTTTGCTGCACTGCTCAGTGCGGTTTCGATACAGCTTTTAATGAAACCACGCTGATCAGCGTGGTTTTGGGTGTTTTTGATTGCGTTTCAGCGCTGAAATGCAATTAAAAACTCCCAAAACCTCCCTTTTGAGATCAGCGCGGTAACCGAGCTGATCAGCAACCGCCCTGGTGTCAATGGGCTCTTAGAAAAGTTTAGTAATCACAATCTATGAACACATATTTATAGATAACTGCCGGCTTTTTGCTTCTTTGAATACCTTATTTTTCTTTTCCGCCCCATTCTTCTCACAGTGGACATTTTTACTAACGGAAGATTAATAGATCTCCCTTTACTTCCTGGAACTCTGGCACATGTGACTAGGGCATGTGACCATACACATCATCTCAGGTGTGCAAAATGCCTTTCCCCGAGATCTCATGAGATTACAGACGAGACTTCTCAGCAATGCTCTGCTGATGTAACCTTCCCAGATTTGCAACGCTTGGGGACGATTACATAATTTGTGCCAAAGTGGACCAGGAAGTGTGAAAAAACAAGACATTGTAAGTAAAATAAAACTAATTTGTTTAACTAATGAATGTAAGATGATTTCATATCAGCATGCAGAGCTGAATGCTGATGTGATTTTTAGTGAAATGGGGTAAAGGTCCACTTTAATTCTTGCAGTGCAGGGGTACCCCAAAGTTCTTCTTTAAGTCCACAGACAGGTTTTAAAATTAAAAAAATTAACAGTTTTGGCTGCTCTACTCATCCAACCTCTGGAGATGTCCCGTGTAGACTATTCAATCCAGCCTTATGGCTCTGCTCTTTTTCTTGGTTGAATGGCACCCAACGTCATTCTGCCCCCCCC
>NW_017307841.1:280120-280984 GCF_000935625.1 Nanorana parkeri
CCCAACCTCATTCCGCCCCCCCCCCCCGCCCCCCCTTCCCATCCTGAGTTTACAGAACAATGTTGCCAAGAGTGCTGGGAAATGGGCCTTCATTGCAGAGATGTATTGAATGTGTTTTTCCCCAGACACACACTTTAAAGAAACCATAAAAGATAAGAACAAAAACCAGAAGTGGCAGACACGAACAAACAAAACTGAGGGGTCAGATTGGGACTATCAGAGACACAAAGGTTTTCTCATCTAATTTCACCATTACGTTATTCCAAACGAGAGGCGTGCATTATATTTCACAATAAAGCATTTCTATCATTTGAAAGAGAAATAATCTCCTGTGCACAAAAAAAAAAGAACACACTGCGGTGGAAACTTCACAAATTGGATTTGTATATGTGAATAAAATCAGTTAAGGCCTCCTTAACAAATAGCGCGATGTAATGAAAATGGAATAATTTCCTCCACCTCGTTATGGAGAATAGAAGCATTCTCAAATCATAATAAAAGCATTTTAGTCGCTTCCATTGGACTATTTCAAACATCAAAGTCTATTTCTTCCAGATTAAAATCAATGTATGAATCAATTCGTAATTAGCTCCATAACCACGGGTACGTCATAAATTACAGTGATAGAAGATCTTTTCAATACATGTTATATGCTTAATATAATTTAAAGAGGATTGTAAAAGCTTGAAAAGATTGAAAATTACTTCTGAGAAATAGTGCACTTGCTCAATTCTTTCATGCAGTACACATTAAAGTATACACTGTGGTTACATTTTATTTCATTCAGCATGGCATAATTATTCTGTTCTATTTATTTATTTATTTTAAACTTGAGCTGTATTGCATATAGGATATATATATATA